>NW_017197447.1:0-8067 GCF_001704415.2 Capra hircus
TGGACTCAGTGACGGGAACCTGAGGATTCCTCTCCAGTGCCGACATGGATCTTGTGGTACTTCTGGAAGTCTCCCCAGGGGAGTCAGTCCTTGTCTCGAGAAGGGCATGCACGTGCGATTTCCTCCCGAGCTGCAGCAGCAGTGTCATGCTTCCCTTTTCGTGGAATAAGGGATTTGTGGCTTTCCCTCTAGACTTTCCCATGACGCTTTCCCACGAGGCTTCCCACAGGGCTTTCCCAAGTGCCACTGTGGTGTGAGTCGATCCTCGCTTTAAAGTCGAGGCAGTGAAGGGAAAACAGATTTCCCTGGAATGGACTCAGACATCTGGGGGACTCAGGGAATGGTGGCACGACCCTGGAGTTCCTCTCGCCTTTCCTGTGGAGAGCGCCTCCTCTTGCGATGCGACGGGAACCCGGGAATTCTTTCCCGACCACGAAGGGAAAGGATCAAACCTCTCGACCTAGGAGGCGGAAACGTGGCTCCTCTTGATGTGGGCGGGACTCTCCTGCTTCCTCTCGAGTGGAGACGGGTATGTCGGGGAACTTCTTGAGTTGCAGCAAGGGTGTGAAGGACCTTTTGGAAGTTCCAGATGTTAGGTGTGATTTTCCTGGAGACGCCTCAGCGGAAATGGGCCTCATCTCGCCTGGAGGGAGAACGTCCTGGATTTCTCGAGTTGCGGCAGATGCTATCGACTAACGACGGGGACCTCAGGGACCCGCTCTGGTGGCCTCAGGAATGGCCAGTCCCCATGCGAGTTGCTCGGGGGCCTCTCCGGATTCCTCTCCCGTCGATGCCGCGGGTCTAAAACCTTGTGTGGAATCGGTGCCGAACCTGAGGATTTCTCTCCAGTGCTGACATGGACATTGGGGTACTTCTGGAGTCTCCCCAGTGGAGTCAGTCCTCGTCTCGAGTGGGGGCATGCATGTGCTTTTTCCTCCCGAGCTGTAGCAGCAGTGTCACGCTTCCCTTCGTGTGGATCAAGGGATATGCAGCTTTCCCTCGAGGCTTTTTCCCACGAGGCTTTCCCACAGGGCTGCCCCACGTGCCACTGTGGTATGAGTCGAACCTCGTCTTGAAATCGAGGCAGTGCAGGTTTTACAGGTTCCCTGGAATGGACTGAGACATATGGGGGACTCAGGGAATGGTGGCAAGACACTGGAGTTCCTCTCGCCTTTCCTGTGGAGAGAGCCTCCTCTTGAGATGGACGAGAATGCGGGAATTCTTTCCCGACCACGCAGGGAAAGGATCCCTCCTCTGAAGCTAGGAGGCGGAAACGGGGCTCCTCTTGATGTGGGCGGAACTCTTGTCCTTCCTCTCGAGGGAGACGCATAAGTCGGGGAACTTCTTGAGTTGCCGCAAGGGTGTGAAGGATCCTTTGGAAGTTCCAGAGGTTAGGTGTGATTATCCTCGAGACGCCTCAGCGCGAAATGGGCCTCATCTGGCCTGGAGGGGATTAGCTCCTGAATTTTCTCGAGTTGCGGCAGGCGATCTCGACTTACGACGGGGACCTCAGGGACCCGCTCTGGTGGCCTCAGGAAAGGCCAGTCCCCATGCGAGTTGCTCGGGGACCTCTCGGGATTCCTCTCCCGTCGATGCCTGGGCCTAAGATCTTGTGTGGAGTAGGTGCTGGAACCTGAGGATTCCTCTCCAGTGCTTACATGGATCTTGGGGTACTTCTGGAGTCTCTCAGGGCAGTCAGTCCTCGTCTCGAGTGGGGGCTTGCACTTGCGCTTTCCTCCCGAGCTGTAGCAGCAGTGTCACGCTTCCCTTCGCTTGGATCAAGGGATCTGTGGCTTTCCCTCGAGGCTTTCCCACGAGGCTTTCCCGCAAGGCTTCCCGCAGGGCTGTCCCACGTGCACCGTGGTGTGAGTCGATCCTCGACTTGAAAGTCTAGGCAGTGCCAGAAAAACAGGTATCCCTGGAATGGACTGAGACATCTGGGGGACTCTGGGAATGGTGGCACGACCCTGGAGTTCCTCCCGCCTTTCCTGTGGAGAGCGCCTCCTCTTGAGATGCGACGGGAATGCCGGGAATTCTTTCCCGACCACGCAGGGAAAGGATCCCTCCTCTCAAGCTAGGAGGCAGAAACGGGGCTCCTCTGGATGTGGGGGGGACTCTCGTGCTTCCTCTCGAGTGGAGACGGGTATGTCGGGGAACTTCTTGAGTTGCAGCAAGGGTGTGAAGGACCCTTTGTAAGTTGCAGAGTTTAGGTGTGATTAGCCTCGCGCCTCAGCGGAAATGGGCCTCATCTCGCCTGGAGGTTAGAACCTCCTGGATTTTCTCGAGTTGTGGCAGGTGCTCTCGACTTACGACGGGGACTCAGGGACCGCTCTGGTCGCCTCAGGAAAGGCCAGTCCCCATGCGAGTTGTTCGGGTGCCTCTCGGTATTCCTTTTCCCGTCGATGCGGGGCCTAAGACCTTGTGTGGAGTCAGTGCCGGAACCTGAGGATTCCTCTCCAATGCTGACATGGATCTTGGGTTACGTCTGGAGGTCTCCCAGGGAGTCAGTCCTCGTCTCGGGTGGGGGCATGCACGTGCGCTTTTCTCCGAGCTGTAGCGCAGTGTCACGCTTCCCTTCACGTGGATCAAGGGATCTCAGGCTTTCCCTCGAGCTTTCCCACGAGGCTTTCCCACAGGGCTGTCCCACGTGTCACTGTGGTGTGAGTCCATACTCGGCTTGAAAGTCGAGGCCAGTGCAGGGAAAACAGGATTCCCTGGAATGAACTGAGATATCTGGGAGACTCTGGAATGGTGGCACGACCCTGGAGTTCCTCTCGCCTTTCCTGTGGAGAGCGCCTCTTCTTGAGATGCGACAGGAACGCCCGGGATTCTTTCCCGAACACGCAGGGAAAGGATCCCTCTCTCGAGCTAGAGGCGGAAACGGCGGCTCCTCTGGATGTGGCGGGACACTCGTGCTTCCTCTCGAGTGGAGACGGGTATGTCGGGGAACTTCTTGAGTTGCAGCAAGGGTGTGAAGGATCTTTGGAAGTTCCAGAGGTTAGATGTGATTACCCTCGAGACGCCTCTCTGGAAATGGGCATCATCTCGCTTAGAGGGGAGAACATCCTGGATTTTCTCGAGTTGCGGCAGGTGCCCTCGACTAACGACGGGGCCAAAGGACCCGCTCTGGTGGCCTCAGGAAAGGTCAGTCCCCATGCGAGTTGCTTGGGGGCTCTCGGTATTGCTCTGCCATCGATGCCAGGGCCTAAGACCTTGTGTGGAGTCGGTGCTGGAACCTGAGGATTTCTCTCCAGTGCTGACATGGATGCTGGGGTACTTCTGGAGTCTCCCAGGGGAGTCAGTCCTCGTCTTGAATGGGGCATGCACGTGCGCTTTCCTCCCGAGCTGTAGCAGCAGTGTCACGCTTCCCTTCTCATGGATCAAGGGATTGTGGCTTTCCCTCGAGGCTTTCCCACGAGGCTTTCCCACGAGGCTTTCCTACAGGGCTGTCCCACGTGCCACCGTGGTGAGAGTGGAACCTCGGGTCTAAATTCGAGCAGTGCAGGGAAAACAGGTTTCCTGGAATGGACTGAGACATCTGGGGACTCTGGAATGGTGGCACGACCCTGGAGTTCCTCTCGCTTTTCTGTGGAGAGCGCCTCCTCTTGAGATGTGACGGGAATGCGGGAATTCTTTCCCGTACACGCAGGGAAAGGATCCCTACTCTCGAGCTAGGAGCAGAAACGGGCTCCTCGGATGTGGGCGGGACTCTCGTGCTTCCTCTCTAGTGGAGACGGGTATGTCGGGGAACTTCTTGAGTTGCAGCAAGGATGTGAAGGACCCTTTGGAAGTTCCAGAGGTTAGTGTGATTAGCTTCGAGACGCCTCAGCGGACATGGCCTCATCTCGCCTGGAGGAGAGAACCTCCTGGATTTTCTCGAGTTGCGGCAGGTGCTCTCGACTTATGACGGGGACCTCAGGGACCCGATCTGGTGGCCTCAGGAAAGGCCAATCCCCATTCGAGTTTCTCGGGGCCACTCGTGATTCCTCTCCCGTCGATGCGGGGCCTAAGACCTTGTGTGGAATCGCTGCCGAAACCTGAGGATTCCTCTCCAGTTCTGACATGGATTTGGGTACTTTTGGAGACTCCAGAGGGGAGTCAATCCTCGTCTCGAATTGGGGCATTCACGTGCGATTTCCTCTCGAGCTGTAGCAGCAGTGTCACGCTTCTCTTCCGTGGATCAAGGGATCTGTGGCTTTCCCTCGAGGCTTGCCCACGAGGCTTTCCCACAGGGTTGTCCCACAAGCCACCGTGGTGTGAGTCGATCCTCGCTTGAAGTCGTGGCAGTGCAGGAAAAACAGGTTTCCCTGTAATGGACTGAGACATCTGGGGACTCTGGGAATGGTGCACGACCTGGATTACCTCTCGCCCTTCCTGTGGAGAGCCCCTCCTCTTGAGATGCGACGGGAAAGCGGAATTCTTTCCCGACACGCAGGGAAAGGATCCCAGCTCACGAGCTAGAAGGCGGAAATGGGGCTCCTCTGGATGAGGGAGGGACTCTCCTCATTCCTCTCAGTGGAGACGGGTATGTCGGGGAACTTCTTGAGTTGCAGCAAGGGTGTGAAGGATCCTTTGGAAGTTCCAGAGGTTAGATGTGATTACCCTCGAGACGCCTCTCTGGAAATGGGCATCATCTCGCTTAGAGGGAGAACCTCCTGGATTTTCTCGAGTTGCGGCAGGTGCCCTCGACTTACGACTGGGCCCTAAGGGACCCGCTCTGGTGGCCTCAGGAAAGGTCAGTCCCCATGCGAGTTGCTCGGGGGCCTCTCGGTATTGCTCTGCCATCGATGCCAGGGCCTAAGACCTTGTGTGGAGTCGGTGCTGGAACCTGAGGATTTCTCTCCAGTGCTGACATGGATCGTGGGGTACTTCTGGAGTCTCCCCAGGGAGTCAGTCCTCGTCTTGAATGGGGGCATGCACTTGCGCTTTCCTCCCGAGCTGTAGCAGCAGTGTCACGCTTCCCTTCTCATGGATCAAGGGATCTGTGGCTTTCCCTCGAGGCTTTCCACGAGGCTTTCCCACGAGGCTTTCCTACAGTGCTGTCCACGTGCCACCGTGGTGAGAGGTGGAACCTCGGGTCTAAATTCGAGGCAGTGCAGGAAAACAGGTTCCCTGGAATGGACGGAGACATCTGGGGGACTCTGGGAATGGTGGCACGACCCTGGAGTTCCTCTCCTTTTCCTGTGGAGAGCGCCTCCTCTTGAGATGTGCGGGAATGCCGGGAATTTTTCCCGTACACGCAGGGAAAGGATCCCTACTCTCGAGCTAGGAGCAGAAACGGGGCTCCTCTGGATGTGGGCGGGACTCTCGTGCTTCTCTCGAGTGGAGACGGGTATGTCGGGGAACTTCTTGAGTTGCAGCAAGGATGTGAAGGACCCTTTGGAAGTTCCAGAGGTTAGGTGTGATTAGCTTCGAGACGCCTCAGCGGACATGGGCTCATCTCGCCTGGAGAGAGAACCTCCTGGATTTTCTCGAGTTGCGGCAGGTGCTCTCGACTTACGACGGGGACCTCAGGGACCCGATCTGGTGGCCTCAGGAAAGGCCAATCACCATTCGAGTTTCTCGGGGGCCACTCGTGATTCCTCTCCGTCGATTCCGGGCTAAGACCTTGTGTGGAGTCGGTGCCGGAACCTGAGGATTCCTCTCCAGTGATGACATGGATCTTGGGGTACTTCTGGAGTTTTCCCAGGGAGTCAGTCCTCGTCTCAAGTGGGGGCATGCACGTGGCTTTCCTCCCCAGCTGGAGCAGCAGTGTCACGCTTCCCTTCGCGTGGATCAAGGGATCTGTGGCTTTCCCTCGAAGCTTTCCACGAGGCTTTCCCACTAGGCTTTCCCACAAGTCTGTCCCACGTGCCACCGTGGTGTGTGTCGATGTCGATCCTCGGCTTGAAAGTCGAGGCAGTGCAGGGAAAAAAGTTTTCCCTGGAATGGACTGCGACATCTTGGGGACTCTGGGAATGGTGGCACGACCCTGGAGTTCCCCTCGCCTTTCCTGTGGAGAGTGCCTCCTCTTTTAGATGCGTCGGGAACTCCGGGAATTCTTTCCCGACCACGCAGGGAAAGGATCCCTCCTCTCGAGCTAGGAGCGGAAACGGGGATCCTCTGGATGTGGGCGGGACTCTCGCCTTTCTCTCGAGTGGAGACGGGTATGTCGGCGAACTTCTTGAGTTGCAGATATGGTGTGAAGGACCCTTTGGAAGTTCCAGAGGTTAGGTGTGATTAGCCTGGAGACGCCTCAGCGGAAATGGGCCTCATCTCGCCTGGAGGGGAGAACGTCCTGGATTTTCTCGAGTTGTGGCTTGTGCTCCCGACTTACGACGGGGACCTCAGGGACCCACTCTGGTGACCACAGGAAAGGCCAGTCCCCATGCGAGTTCCTCGGGGGCCTCTCGGGATTCCTCTCCCGTCGAAGCCTGGGCCTAAGACCTTGTGAGGAGTCGGTGCCGGAACCTGAGGATTCCTCTCCAGTGCTGACATGGATCTTGGGGTACTTCTGGAGTCTCCCCAGGGGAGTCAGTCATCGTCTCGAGAGGGGGCATGCACGTGTGCTTTCCTCCCGAGCTGTAGCAGCACTGTCACGCTTCCCTTCGCGTGGATCAAGGGATCTGTGGCTTTCCCTCGAGGCTTTCCCTCCCACGAAGCTTTCCCACGATGCTTTGCCACAGGGCTGTCCCACGTGCCACCGTGGTGTGAGTCGATCCTCGGCTTGAACGTCCAGGCAGTGCAGCGAAGACAGGTTTCCCTGGAAAGGACTGAGACATCTGGGGAACTCTGGAATGGTGGCACGACCCTTGATTCCCTCTCGGCTTTCATGTGGAGATCGCCTCCTCTAGAGATGCCACGGGAACGCCAGGAATTATTTCCCGACCCTGCAGGGAAAGGATCCCTCCTCTCGAGCTAGGAGGCAGTAACGGGGCTCCTCTGGATGTGGCGGGACGCTCGTGCTTCCTCTCGAGTGGAGACGGGTATGACCGGGAACTTCTTGAGTTGCAGGAAGGGTGTGACGGACCCTTTGTAAGTTCCAGAGGTTAGTTGTGATTAGCCTTGAGACACCTCAGCGAAAATGTGCCTCATCTCGCCTGGAAGGAGAACCTCCTGGATTTTCTCGACGTGCGGCTGGTGCTCTCGACTTACGACAGGGACCTCAGGACCCGCTCTGGTGGCCTCAGGAAAGGCCAGTCCCCTTGCAAGTTGCACGGGGGGCTCTTGGGATGCATCTCCCGTAGATGCTGGGGCCTAAGACCTTGTGTGGAGTCAGTGCCGGAACCTGAGGATTCCTCTCCAGTGCTGACATGGATCTTGGGGTAATTCTGGAGTCTCCCCAGGGGAGTCCGTCCTCGTCTCGAGTGGGGGCATGCACGTGCGCTTTCCTCCCGAGCTGCAGCAGTGTCACGCTTCCCTTCGCGTGGATCAAGGTATCTGTGGCTTTCCCTCGAGGCTTTTTTCCCACGAGGCTTTCCCACAGGGCTCTCCCACATGCCACCGAGATGTGAGTCGATCCTCGGCCTAGAAAGTCGAGGCAGTGCAGGGAAATCAGGTTTCCCTGGAATGGACTGAGACATCTGGGGGGACTCTGGGAATGGTGGCACGACCCTGGAGTTCCTCTCGCCTTCCTGTGGAGAGCGCCTCGTCTTGAGATGCGACGGGAACGCCGGGGAATTCTTTCCCGACACGCAGGATAAGGATCCCTCCTCTCGAGCTAGGAGGCAGAAACGGGGCTCCTCTGGATGTGGGCAGAACGCTCGTGCTTCCTCTCGAGTGGAGACGGGTATGTCGGGGAACTTCTTGAGTGGCAGCAAGGGTGTGAAGGACCGTTTGCACGTTCCAAAGGATAGGTGGGATTAGCCTCGATACGGCCTCAGTGGAAATGGGCCTCATCTCGCCTGGAGGGGAGAAGCTCCTTGATTTTCCCGAGTTGCAGCAGGTGCTCTCGACTTTCGACGGGGACCTCAACGACCCGCTCTGGGGCCTCAGGAAAGGCAGGTCCCCATGCGAGTTGCTCGGGGGCCTCTCGGGATTCCCCACACGTCGATGCGGGGACTAAAAATCTTGTGTGGAGTCGGTGCC
>NW_017197448.1:0-8066 GCF_001704415.2 Capra hircus
CCGCGCGCTGTCGCCGCCGTGTCCCGCTCCCTTTCGCGTGGCTCCGGGCTCTGTGGCTTTCCGCGGCTCCCGCGGCCTTTCCCCCGGCTTTCCCCCGGGCTGTCCCCCCGTGCCCCTGTGTGTGCGTCGCTCCTCGGCTTGCCCGTCGCGGCCGTGCGGGCCCCCCGGTTTCCCTGGCCTGGCCTGCGCCCTCTGGGGGCCTCTGGCCTGGTGGCCCGCCCTGGCGTTCCTCCGCCTTTCCTGTGGCGCGCCTCCTCTTCGCTGCGCCGGGCCCGGCCTCTTTTCCGCCCCCGCCGGGCCCGGCTCCTCCTCTCGCGCTCGCGGCGGCCCCGGGGCTCCTCTGGCTGTGGGCGGGCCTCTCGTGCTTCCTCTCGCGTGGCGCCGGGTCTGTCGGGGCCTTCTTGCGTTGCCGGCCCGGTGTGCCGGCCGTTTTGGCCGTTCCCGCGTTTCGGTGTGCTTCGCCTCGCGCCGCCTCCGCGGCCCTGGGCCTCCTCTCGCGCCTGGCGGGGCCCCCTCCTGGCTTTTCTCGCGTTGCGGCCGGTGCTCTCGCCTTCGCCGGGCCCTCCGGGCCCCGCTCTGGTGGCTCCGGCCCGGCGCCGTCCCCCTGCGCGTCCTCGGGCCCTCGGCTTCCTCTCCCGTCGCTGCCGGGGCCTCCGCCCTTGTGTGGCGTCGGTGCCGCCCCTGCGCTTCCTCTCCCGTGCTGCCCTGGCTCTTGGGGTCCTTCTGGCGTCTCCCCGGGGCGTCCGTCCTCGTCTCGCGTGGGGGCCTGCCCGTGCGCTTTCCTCCGCGCTGTCGCCGCCGTGTCCCGCTTCCCTTCGCGTGGCTCCCGGCTCTGTGGCTTTCCCTCGCGGCTTTCGTTTCCCGCGCTTTCCCCCGGGCTGTCCCCCGTGCCCCGTGGTGTGCGTCGCTCCTCGCTTGCCCGTCGCGGCCGTGCCGGGCCCCCCGGTTTCCCTGGCCTGGCCTGCGCCTCTGGGGGCCTCTGGGCCTGGTGGCCCGCCCCTGGCGTTCCTCTCGCCTTTCCTGTGGCGCGCGCGCCTCCTCTTGCGCTGCGCCCCCCGCCGGCCTTCTTTCCCGCCCCCGCCGGGCCCGGCTCCCTCCTCTCGCGCTCGCGGCGGCCCCGGGGCTCCTCTGGCTGTGGGCGGCCTCTCGTGCTTCCTCTCGCGTGGCGCCGGGTCTGTCGGGGCCCTTCTTGCGTTGCCGCCCGGGTGTGCCGGCCCTTTGGCCGTTCCCGCGGTTCGGTGTGCTTCGCCGCGCCGCCTCCGCGGCCCTGGGCCTCCTCTCGCCTGGCGGGGCGCCCTCCTGGCTTTTCTCGCGTTGGGCCGGTGCTCTCGCCTTCCGCCGGGGCCTCCGGGCCCCGCTCTGGTGGCCTCCGGCCCGGCCCGTCCCTGCGCGTTGCTCGGGGGCCTCTCGGGCTTCCTCTCCCGTCGCTGCCGGGGCCTCCGCCCTTGTGTGGCGTCGGTGCCGGCCCCTGCGGCTTCCTCTCCCGTGCTGCCCTGGCTCTTGGGGTCCTTCTGCGTCTCCCCCGGGGCGTCCGTCCTCGTCTCGCGTGGGGGCCTGCCGCGTGCGCTTTCCTCCTGCGCTGTCGCCGCCGTGTCCCGCTTCTCCTTCGCGTGGCTCCCGGGCTCTGTGGCTTTCCCTCGCCGGCTTTCCCCCCCGCCTTCCCCCGGCTTTCCCCCCGGGCTGTCCCCCGTGCCCCCGTGGTGTGCGTCGCTCCTCGGCTTGCCCGTCGCGGCCGTGGCGGGCCCCCGGTTTCCCTGGCCTGGCCTGCGCCCTCTGGGGGCCTCTGGGCCTGGTGGCCCGCCCCTGGCGTTCCGCTCTCGCCTTTTCCTGTGGCGCGCGCCTCCTCTTGCGCTGCGCCGGGCCGCCGGGCCTTCTTTCCCGCCCCCGCCGGGCCCGGCTCCCTCCTCTCCGGCTCGGCGGCGGCCCCGGGGCTCCTCTGCTGTGGGCGGGCCTCTCGTGCTTCCTCTCGCGTGGCGCCGGGTCTGTCGGCGCCTTCTTGCGTTTGCCGCCCGGGTGTGCCGGCCCCTTTGGCCGTTCCCGCGTGTTCGGTGTGCTTCGCCTCGCGCCGCCTCCGCGGCCCGGGCCTCCCTCTCGGCCTGCCGGGCGCCCCTCCTGGCTTTTCTCGCGTTGCGGCCGGTGCTCTCGCCTTCCGCCGGGGCCCTCCGGGCCCCGCTCTGGTGGCCTCCGGCCCGGCCCGTCCCCTGCGCGTTGCTCGGGGCCTCTCGGCTTCCTCTCCCCGTCGCTGCGGGGCCTCCGCTCCTTGTGTGGCGTCGGTGCCGGCCCCTGCGCTTCCTCTCCCGTGCTGCCCTGGCTCTTGGGTCCTTCTGGTCGTCTCCCCCGGGGCGTCCGTCCTCGTCTCGCGTGGGGGCCTGCCCGTGCGCTTTCCTCCCGCGCTGTCGCCGCCGTGTCCCCGCTTCCCTTCGCGTGCTCCCGGGCTCTGTGGCTTTCTCCTCGCGGCTTTCCCGCGGCTTTCCCCCGCGCTTTCCCCGGGCTTGTCCCCCGTGCCCCCGTGGTGGTGCGTCGCATCCTCGCTTGCCCGTCGCGGCCGTGCCGGGCCCCCGGTTTCCCTGGCCTGGCCTGCGCCCTCCTGGGGGCCTCTGGGCCTGGTGGCCCGCCCCTGGCGTTCCTCTCGCCTTTCCTGTGGCCGCGCGCCTCCTCTTGCGCTGCGCCGGCCCGCCGGGCTTCTTTCCCGCCCCCCCGGCCCGGCTCCTCCTTTCGCCTTGCGGCGCCCGGGGCTCCTCTGGCTGTGGGCGGCCTCTCGTGCTTCCTCTCGCGTGGCGCCGGGTCTGTTCGGGGCCCTTCTTGCGTTGCCGCCCGGGTGTGCCGGCTCCTTTGGCCTTCCCGCGGTTCGGTGTGTTTCGCGTCGCGCCGCCTTCGCGGCCTGGGCCTCCTCTCCCCTGGCGGGCGCCTCTCCTGGCTTTTTCGCGTTGCGGTCCGGTGCTCTCGCCTTCCGCCGGGGCCCCCTGGGCCCCGCTCTGGTGGCCTCCGGCCCGGCCCGTCCCCCTTGCGCGTTGCTCGGGCGCCTCTCGGGCTTCCCTCTCCGTCGCTGCCCGGGCCTCCGCCCTTGTGTGGCGTCGGTGGCCTGCCGGGGTCCCGCCCCGGTGGCTCCCGGGCCTTCGCCGGGTGGCCGGCGTTGGCGTGGCCCGCCTTGTTTGTTTCTTCCTGTCCGCTTCGCTTCCGCCCCTCTCGTGTCGTCCGCCGCTTCCGTGGCGGCCGCGGGCTGCCTCGCTTGGTTTCCGCGGCCGGCCCCTCCCCTTCCCGCCCCGGCCTTTGCCCCCTCTCCGTTGGGCCCCCGGCGCCCGCTTGCCTCTCTCCGGGTGCCTCGCCTTCCGCTCCCTTTCGTGCGGGTCTTCCCCGCCGGGGCCCGTCCGTCGCCCTGGCGCGCCTCCGCGCCCCCGCTGGCGCTTCCGCCTGCCGTTCCCGTCCCGCGCCGCGCGCGGGCCGGGGCGCGCCGCCGCGCGCGCGCGCGCCCTGGGGGGCGCCCGCGTCCCCCGCCCCCCGGCCGCGCGCCTCGTTCGCGCCCCTGGTCCCGCCCTGCCCTCCTTTCTTGTTCCGCCGGCCTTTTCTCCTTTTGCTCCCCCCTGGCGCTCCCTGGGTCCCCCCCTTCTGTCGCGTTCGCCGCCCCGCTTCTTTCCGTCTCTCCTTTTGTCTCCCCCGGTCTCCGGTGCTTTCCCTTCTCTTCTGGCCCCGCGGCTTGTTCCCCCTTTTTGGCTCTCTTCCTTCCTGCCTGTTCCTTTTGTTTCCCCTGCCGTGTTTTTTCTTTTCCTCTGCCTCTCCTTCCCGCCTTCCCGTTCCCTCTCTCTCGCCCCCCGGTGCCGTGGGCTCTCCCCCGCCGGTCCTTCCCTCCCCGCTCTCCTGTTGCTCCTCCCCGGTCTCCTCCTTGTTTTTCTCTCTCCCCCCTCTCTCTCCCCTCCCGGCTCTGCCCCTTTGGCCGCCCGCCTTGCCTCCCCCCCTGCCCCTTTCCTCCGTCCTCTTCTCCCGCTTTTGCCTCCTCGGCCGCTCCCTCCCTTCCTCGGCTGTTTTCCGCTTCCTGTGCCTCCTGCGGTCCGGCGGCCTCCCCCCTCCCCTGCGCCGCTGTCCGCGTCCTGCCGGCCGGCTCGCCCGCCCTCCGCGGGGTTTTTGGCTTGCCCCCCTCTTTCCCCTGCCGCCGCCTCCCGCCCTGCTTGCCTTTTTCCCGCCCTGTCCGCCGCGTGGCCCCGCCGCGCCCCCCGCCGGCCGCTTTTTGTTGGGGTCCCTGCTTCGGCCTTTCCCGCGGGGTCCCTGCCGTCTGCGCCCGCCTTGCGTCTGTCCGCTTCCTTCCTCCTGCCCTTGTCCCGGGCGGGCTTCCTCCCCCTGGCTCCCCGCCTCTCCCCCTTTTTTCTTTTCCCTCCTTCCTTCTTTCTGTTTCCCCTCCGGTGCCGTTCGGTCGCGCGCTTCCGCCTGCTCTGCCGCCGCCTCTCGCCCCTCCCGGGCCGCCTGCTTCCGCGGCGCCCGCTTCTCCCGCGTCGCCCGCCTCGTCTTTCCCGCCTGCCGTTCGCGCCCGTGTGGCCCCGTCCTTGGCTTCTCCTGCGGTGGTCCCCTCTCCTCGGGCGTGTTCCCCGGTCTGCCTCTGGTTCTGCCGTTTCCCTCCGTCTCCCCTCCTCTCTGCGCTGTTCCCCCCCCCTCCCCCTTGCTTTTTTCCCCTCTTGGGCCTTTCCCCTTGTTGCGTCCCTGCCCGCTGGCCTCGTCCCCTCCCCGTTCTTGTCCCCCGCCCGCCCCTCCTTCTCCTCTCCCTCCGTTGTTCCCGTTCCCGGCCCTCTTTCCCCCCCCCCGCGCCGCCCTTCCTTTGCGGCGTTCCCCCGCTGCCCCCTCCCTGGTTCCCCCGTCGCTCCCTTCGGTCCGTTCCGTTTTCTGGCCTCCTTGGTGCCCCGCCGCCCTCCGGCGCGGCTCGCCCCGCCCCCCTCGCGTCCCTCGCGTCCTTTTCTGGTTGGCGTTTGCGCTGCCGCCGCTGTTCGTCCCGCCGGGCTCTTGCTGTTTCTTTTGCCTCTTCTGCCGGTGGGCGCCGCGGCCTTCCCCCCGCCCTCCTGCCCCTGGCGCTGTTCCGGGGCTGCGCGTGCGGTGCCCTGGGTTCCGTCCGTCCGGCTGGCCCCGCCCGCCGCTTTTGGTGCCCGGCTGTTTCCCGCGGCGGTGGCGGCCGCGCCGTTCCCTTTTTCTTTTGTGGCGCCTCCGTCTGTCCGGGCTCCCCCTTGCCGCCTCTGCCCCCTGTGGCCCCCTCTCCCCCCTTCCTCGCCCCGCCGCCCTTCTGGGTCGGGCTCTTTTTGTTCTCTGGCGCTCTTTTTGCTTTCCCCCTGGCTTTTTCTTTTCCTGTTCCCCCGCCTCCGCCTTTCCCTTCTTCCCCCGCGCCCTGTTGTCCCCTCTGCTGGGGGCCCCTCTCCTTCCTTTCTCCTTTTTTCCTTTTTGCCTTCCCCCGCCCGTGCGGGTCCCTGCTGCCCGCTCTGCTCCCCCGCCTTTCCTCTCGCCCTCTGCCCCTCCTCCCCCCTTTGCCCGCCTCCCGTTGTTTTTTGTTCTCTGGCCTTCCCCTTTTTGCTGGCTCTTTCCTCCCCCTTTCCTCCTCCGTCTGCTTGCCTTCCTCTTTTCCCTTCCTCTGTCCGTCTTTTTTCTTCGGCCGCGGCCCTTGTTCCCCCCCGTTGGGCTCCGCTCCCCCTCTTTTTTGGGGGGTCCTTCGCTGGCCCCCCTGGGCCTTCTTGTCCCCCGCCTCCTGTCGGTCTCCCTTTTGTGGCCCGCCTCCTTTCCTCTCCTTTTTTGGCCCTCTTCCTCTTCCTTCCCTGCTCCTTTCCCGCCTCCTTCCCTTTCCCGCCCGCCCCCTGTGTCCCCCTCGTCCCCTTTTTCTTCGCCCTGGGCTTCGGCTTGTTCTTTTTCCGCCCTCCCCCCCCCGGCTTTCCCTCTCCCCCGTCCGTTTTCCCTGTGGGCCTCTCCCCTTCCTCTCCCCTCCTCCTTTTTGGCCCTCCTTTCCCGTTCGTCCCCCTCTCTCCGCCGCTTTCCCCGGCCCTTCTCCGTTTTCCCCCTTTTGGCCGCCCCCCCTCTCCGCCGCCCGCCCCGCTTTTTTCCTGCTCTTTTTTCTCCCCCCCCTCTGGTCTCTCGCCTTTTCGCTGCCCCGTCCCCTTTCCTCTTTGCTTGCCTCCTTCCCGCCCCGGGGCGCTCCCCTCTTCCCCCCGGTTTTCCCCTCTCTCTCCCCTCTTCCTCTCTCGCCTTTTTCTCCTGCCTCCCCCCTTTTCTCCTCCCCCCCCTCCTTTTCCGTCGTCTCTGTTGGCCCGGCGCTGCGCTCGTCTCTCCGCCCTGTCCGCCCCGTCTTGTCTCTTGTCTCCCCGCCCTGCCCTTTTCTCTCTTTCCCCCTCTTTTCCCGGCCTCGCCGCTGCCCTTTTTTGCCCCCCCCCCGCTCGCTCTCGCTCCTCTGGGGCTTTTTTTGTCTGGTTTTTTCTGTCTGGTCCTCCGGTCCCCGCCCCCGCTGTGCTCTTTTTTCCTTTTCCTTGCCCCGTTTTCGCCGGTGGCGCTCTCCCCCCTTCCCTTTTTTTCGTCTCCTCCGCCTTTCCTCCCCCCGCCCCTCCCGGCCCTTTTTTGCCCCGCCCGCCCGCTCTGCCCCCGCCCCCGTCTTCCCCTGTCCTCCGGCCGGGGCCTCGCCCCTGGCCTCTGCGTCCGGCGCTCTTCTTCTTCCGGTGGTGGCCCTGCGGTCCCGGCCTGCGCTCCCTGGGGTTGTTTGGTCCGGCTTGTTCTCTCTGTTTCGCCCGCCCTTTTGGCCCCCCCTGTTCTCTTTGGCCTCCCGCGCCCCCTTTTGCCTTTGTCCGTCCTTTTTCTTCCGCCTCTTTTTCTTTTTTTTTTTCCTGTTTTTCTTCCTTTTTCTTTTTTTTTTTGTTGGGTGCGGCCCCTCCTGCGGGGCTTTTCTGCCCGGCGCCCGCTCTGTTTTCCCCGCTCTTTTGCTCCCCCTCTTGTCCCTCTCGTTTTCCCCCTTCCGCCCTGTTCTGGGCGGCTTTGGCTCTCCCGTGGGGCGTTCTTCCGCCCTGGGGCGGCGCCCGCCGCGGTTGCCGTGGGTCGCCTTCCCTCCGCCCCTCTTTTTCCCGGTTTGGTTTGTGTCGCGGGGGCGGGGGCTCTCCCGGGCGCTCGGCCGCTGCGTCCTCTCCGCCCCCTCCTTCCTCGGGCGGCCGCGTCCCGTCTCTCTCCTTTTGTTTGCCCCTGGCCGCCCCTCTGCTCTGCGTCCTCGGTGGCGCCCCCCTCCGCTCCCCTGCTCTCGTCTCTCCCCTCGGCTCTCTCCCTCCCCGCCTCCTGCCGGGGGTCCCGCCCCTTTGTCCTCCTCTTTTCCCGCGCCCCCGCCTTTCCCGGCCCCTGCCCCGTCTCCTTCGTTTTTCGCTGTTTTCTTCCCTTTCTCCCCGTCTCTCCCTCTCTTTTCTGGCCCCCCCGGCCCTTGGTCTCGTCCCCCTGCGCCTTTTCCTCTTTCCTTTGTCTTTTTTGTTTCCCCGTTCCCCCTTCCTTGTCTCCCGCGGTGTCCTTGTTTTGCGTCCTTGTTCCCCCGTGTCCGCCCCTTCCGCGTTCTCGCCCCGTCTGCCTTGCCCCCCGGTTTTCCCTTCGGCCCGGGGGGTTTTGTTTTCCCCCCTCCGCTCGCCGGTTTCTTTTCCCCCTCTCGCGCCCCCGGTTTCTCTTCCCCCCTTGCCCCCTTCCCCCTCGTCCTCCCCCTGTCTCTCCTCCCGGGGGGTCCGCGGCCCCCTGCGTGGGGTCCTCGCCGTCCCGCCCCCTCCCCCTGGGGGCGTCCCCGCCGTCCTCCGGGGGGCGTGCTTCCGTCCCTCCGGGGGGCGCGTGCTCCGCCCGCGCGTGCTCCGGGGGGCGCCCCCGCGCGTGCTCCGGGGGGCGCTTTTGCTCCGCGGCCCCTCCCTTCGCCTCGCCTGTTCCGGGCCCCCTTGCCGGGGTCCCGCCCCGGTGGCTCCCGGGCCTTCGCCGGGTGGCCGGCGTTGGCGTGGCCCGCCTTGTTTGTTTCTTCCTGTCCGCTTCGCTTCCGCCCTCTCGTGTCGTCCGCCGCTTCCGTGGCGGCCGCGGGCTGCCTCGCTTGGTTTCCGCGCCGG
>NW_017197449.1:0-19962 GCF_001704415.2 Capra hircus
ATAAATATGTGTGTGTATGTTGTGTGGTGGTGTGTGTGTATGAATGTCTTAGAAGTCATGTTACTAGCTGAACAGTTGATGACATAAAACCTTGGATCCTGGCTTCAGTCCACTTATTTTAGTGTGTGTCTGTGTGTGGTGTGTGTGTGTGTGTGTGTGTATGTGTTTGCTTACCCCAATTCAAAAGTTTAAGTTTAATTGCATGGTTAAACTTATGTGATGTGCTTATATAAAATAAGTGAATTTGCTATTTTAACTCTCATCAGGCAGTTTCATGTCCAAATTCTGTGGCTGAACTTGGCAAGTACCTTCCTGTAGACCTTGTGGCTAGACACTCCCTCTTCTTTTTTATTTTTCTCTTAAAAAGATGGTTTTCTTTTCCAGCACATGATTTATCTTTCATTAAAATTCCAATGTCATCTTTGTGCTATTTATATATAGATCCTTTCCACAGTAGCATAATTTACACTGGTCTGCTGTCTGTGTCCATCCCACTTACATCCCTGGGGCACTGCTTTCTCCTTCATAAGTCATTGTTTATTTAAGTCTCTTGTGTCTTTGAACACGAATGCTAACCTTTATCTTCTTACAGCATCTATCTTTAGGACACCACTGGAAGGAAGATGAGAGAAGAGGGTTGTCTACCGAATTGTAATAACATTTCATTCCTGTCTCCTTAAGACAGGCAGAAGCAGAGATGGACTATCAAAAGATGCAACAGAGCCAGATGCAGAAACAGCCAGAGACAGGACAGCCTGACAGAAAAACAGAGATAGCTGGTCAGGCAGGCTGAGAAAGCCCAACAGATGGACAGACTCAGATATTATACCTCCTCCCACAAAAGAGACAGGTAGAAAGGGATACACAGAAAGGGGCAGACAGAGACAGGTAGAAATAGATGGAAACAGATAGGTAGAAATAAATGGAGACAGAGACAGGGAGGCAGAGGAAGCCAGGCACAGACAGGGACAAACAGACACACATTCAAACTAAGGCAAAGAATGATGGTTACAGACAGAGACGGGGAGACAGGCAGAGGCTGACTGACACAGAAAGACAGAGACAGACTGAGAGACAGAGAAAGACAGAGGCACACTGAAAGAGAGACAACAGACATAGAGATAGTGATGGAGAGAGAGAGTCAGAGAGAAACAAGGTGGGGAGGGAGAAAGACAGAGACAGATCGGGACAGCAAAGGAAAGACAAAAACAGATGGATGGAGAAAGAGACATGGAGAGATGCAGATACAGACAGATACAGAAGCACTGGAGAAATACAGAGACAGAGACAGAAACATAGAGACCCAGACACAAAAGACTGTCAGAAACGGAAAGATATGGACAGTAAGATAGAGACAGAGAGTGACAAAGATAGGCAGTCTGAGACAGAGACTGAGGTAGACAAAGACAAAGGTAGATAGAAATTAGACAGGGATGCAGACAGACATAATGGAGACAGAGATAGGGGATGACAGAGAGCGGCAGACATACAGAGAGGGAAAGACAGAGACAGGGATAAATCCTCATCATTGTCAAGAACCACATGGTATCCCATAGGGTACATCTCCTTTAGTGTGGCATTTAGTTTGCTGATATTTAGCTTGATGGCTTCCTATAGCATTACCATGACTATACATTTTGTCCTGCCTCCCCATCTCCCCATGCCTTTACGAAGAGGCTAACAAAATGAGTATCAAGGTGGGAAAAGCTTTCTTCCTCATCCTGAGCAGCCAAAAAGAAAAGAAAAAAAAAGTGAAAAAATAGAGACAGGTATTGGATAAATTGCCCAAACTGGCAAATGGCAACAGTCAGGGTTTGTGAGAGTTTAAATGTTTAAATGAGTGTATTTCAGCTGTCACTGTTTGTACATTATTGAACATCTTTCTATTGTAAGCAGCAACAAGCAATTTAAGGATTTAAAGCTAGTTGGGTAGGAAAACAAAAGCAGATCTTTCAGTCAAGGTACACTTGTAGCTAAGTAGTCTCTGAATTTCCTAAGTGAGGACACCTCTGTTTAGATGAAATGGCATCTTGGCATTCAGCTCAAGAAAAAGTAATTTCAAATTGCTTAGAGAGTTTATATAAAGAAAGTGAAATTCTTACCAAAAAAATAATAATTTTTACCTTTCAACTGAATCATGACTTACTCTTCTCCCCAGTTATTTTAAAAAACAAATAAAATGAAGTCTATTGTTTGTAGTTGGTTAGGTATATGTAATATAAAGGAACACAAGAAAGGGTAGGGGGATGCAAAATTAAGGGCAAACATCGAAGGATCCAACAGCAGCTTCCTGGTTGAACCATTTCATATAACTAACTGTCATGTAAATATTACTCTAATCCTAGTATGTGGGTTTGGGATAACGAAGCCTTTCAAATTTCCTTAAAGAGTAAAAAGGAATGAATGAATGAATAAAGTCAAAAGTAATTTGTTCACTGAATGACAACGGATAAAATCTAATTGGGAAGAGAACATAAACCACTGGTACGGAAAATTCTGATTTCAACTAAGTAAAACATTAAATCTGGTGACTGTTTTTATTTGTTCATCTTGTATTAATTTATCACACTCTTTCCTAGCATGTATTTATTATTTGTATGGATTCTTATATAGAGTTTTCCATTCTTTGACCTCAAAATGACTCAATGGAGGGAATGGGATGGTGACAATTTGTAAGTTAACAGTAATCAGAAACTAACAAATTCAAGTCATGACTAGTGCGCTTCTCCTTTTGTGACAAAAACACTTTATCTTACCCTTTTGATTACTAGTGTGGACTTCTCACGATCCCACTTCCAGATGCCAAATAATTCCCATTATAATTCAAAAGCATTCCTTTCCAGACCTGTTTTTAAGCAGGAAAGAGTCTTTCCAAGTACAATTCAAACATCAAATGTTTCTGAAGGGCAAAGGCCATCAATGTGCTTCAAGAGTGCATTCTGGTGCATAAATAATTCATGACTGTATGCCACAGAAAAAGTCTATCTAGTACGGAGATGTCCTCATAGAATCAATCTGCTGCCTTCCACTCCACCCCCAATATAGGGCTGTATAAGATTTGAGACATCTTTCTAGGGTTAAAATGCTAGGAAAGTCAAAATAAAGCTGAACTAACATCAAGATATGATATAAAGTCAACTAACCTAAGAATATTGAGGAACAATCAATAAAGAGAAGATCATCAGTGTAGCCTGGGTGTGTTCCATAGTGAGAGATCATGGAAATGGGGAAAGGGAAACAATCCAAACGAAGCTAGAAGCTAGTGGTAGTGGTGGTAATGAGTGGGGCAGAGCGGCTCTAAACACATGAACTGACAGAGAAACCAAACTGTTTCTTTAACATTCATTTAATCAAGCTAAAGGAAATGCATATTTTAAGAGTTTTAATAACAGTAATAGAGTAGGTAGGTTCACAGCTCCTCTCTAAAGTCAGCTGGTCTTTGACTTTGCAGAAATGATGGGAGGGGGCATTGATGGATGGTAAACCAGGACGACAGGTTGCCACATTAACAGCACAAATAAGTTCTAAAGGTGTTGGGGGAGGGAAGCTTTAAAATTTCTCCTCTTCATAGGCTCAGGTAAACAATCTCAAATATTATGAGCTACAGTTCAACAAAGACTGACAGAGTTGGGCCACCAGAGGTGGGCAAGTCCGGTTGGTCCCGAAGAAGGAGCTGGCATCTGGACAAAGCTGGTCGCCCTGACCCCAGGAAAAGAGCTGCTCACCTCTCCGAGATTTTGTTTTCAGGAGTCCTTACTCAGAAAAACGCCCCTTTCGGGGAGGTACAGGAAATTACAGGTCACATATATGGGGAAACCCACATCTTCATTCTCTAGATTCATCACCTCTAGCTCTTCATCCTTTCCCAGGGAAAGCACGTGGTATTCTGTCTCCTTCCGGAAAATGGCTCTTCCAGCCCTGTCCAAAGAGGCCAGGCGCAAGCGGAACGCGACCTTTCTCTGCCAGAGTAAGCTGACCCCGAGACCGCAAGAGTTGTTCAGTGCACTGCGCTTGAAAATGATACGCCGGTTGGCATAGCACACCACCAAGTCCCAGCCGAAGTTGAAGCCTGCCCACCGCCAGGTGCACTGCTCATCCCTGAGGAGCTGGCCTCCACACCGCATGCTGGTCCTCTGGAGGTCGGACACGTAGACATCCACGGGCCCGCGGTCTCTGGTCTGCTCAGCCCGGAGGAGGGCAAGCCACTGCTCTTTGTACACTGGGGTCAGCCAGGTAGCAGGGATCAGCGCATCCTGGTCGATGATGCGTGCTGACGGCAGGTCGCAGATTATGTAGGCAAGCCGCAGCTGCTGGAATGCTGGCACGAAGGCTCTGCCCTGCTCGGTCTCCAAAAAAGGGGTGCCTTCTGACTCCTGCCTGGACCCAGCAAACCACGAGTTGGCATCAGGCAGTAGGTCTCTGCGGGGGCCTCTCCATGTCGGCTGCAGCTGCAGGAACATCCACTTTTTCAGCGTCGTATACACATCCATCTCTACCTCCATCACGAAGAGGTCTGAAGAGGCAATGACCTCTTTCATGAGATCCAGGCTAACTTCTCTCAATAACTCCTCATTATGCTGGGTCATCAGGTTGTCCAGCAGCCACTGAAGACACATGGCCCTGATGTTCTGGAGTCCATAGCTCTCAGCAGAGTAGTAGTAGCTGCACACGGTCTGATCACTGACGGTCTCCTTCATTATCTCTCCGCACTGCCGAATCAGCTTGTCCAGCTGCAGCATGCTGGCTGTGGCCAGCATGGGGACCACTCGACCGGGTGGGACGAGCACAGAGCCTCGGTACAGGGAACCTAAAGCCTCGTGTAGCGCCTCACAATCAATGTTCTCGTCAGGCATCTGCAACTCTACAGTATTCATGGATGTCTCACGCCACGCACCACTGAACATGCTAGCAAAGTATCCTGACTGGCACAAGTAGACCTTGTGCAAGTTCCACTCCTCCCCCAGGGCACGGATCTGCACGTCACTCCCTTCTCCTCTCAGAAAAAGTGTCTCATAAATGGACTCTAAACTGTCTTTTGCTCGCTTCCGGTGGGGCGCTTTTGCGAGCTGCCCTTCTGGGCCTGTCTTCCGCTTGTGGCGCCCTTGACTAGTGCTGGGTCTGGCCTCTTCATTCTCCTCCCCCTCCTCTATCACTGCCTCCTCGGCCTCCTCCTCCCCCTCAGGGGCACCTGGCTCGTCTGGGGCATGCCCCACTCTGTTCCAGGGCATCCGACTGTTTAGTGCTCCCATGGCTTTTACCTTAGGGGTACAAAGGGCAAGCTTCCTCACCAGACGCAGCTGTCTCTGGCGCCAGTTCAGCCCACGGTGCCGTTGGGTACGGTTGATGTTTGTGACGTCATCTTGGACGCCACGCAAGGCCACACCCACTAGGCTTTCCGCTACCCCTCCCACTCCCCATCACAGGATAAGTACACTCTGTACCAGGAATTCCACTCTGTGTATCTTTCCCTCCAGGGATGATTTCTCTGGGGCTCCCTTCATAGGATAATGGTGGAACAGAGAACTTTGTGTATGAATTTTCCCCATGAATTTTAAGAACATAATTTCCTCTTCCCCATTTGAAATAATTAGTGATCACTCCTTTTTTAGATAATTACATCTTGGTTCCAGCTCTGTGCTCTATGCACCTTAATTTCTGTAATTATTTTCTTAGGTTATCTCATCATTTGTGGCTGTGAAAACATTTTCTGTGATAAAAGTGGCAATGTTTGCCCAGTCTTTGCTTTTGTCTCTACCTTTTGTTTTTAAATAGCATTTCCAGTCATAGAA
Organism: Capra hircus; assembly: GCF_001704415.2. Taxonomy (NCBI): domain Eukaryota; kingdom Metazoa; phylum Chordata; class Mammalia; order Artiodactyla; family Bovidae; genus Capra; species Capra hircus. The sequence continues at coordinate 5,790 of NW_017197449.1, forward strand.
CCATTTAAAACTGTGTGTGTCCATATCAGCTTCTTGAGGCTCATGTCTCCATTTCCCATAGGTACACAAACTTTAATTTTGGGGAATATCTTAAGTTCCATTGGGAACTTTTAGATGTTTTTTGTTTTTTCCTACCCCACCTGTGTGTGCATCTTGAGTCCTCTGGCACTTTCTTTGATTCTTGCTACTACTACTCATTCCTCATTGTCTGATATCTGGCTAAAAGTCCACCATTTCTCACACTTCCAAGGCAGATCTTTTCTCAACTGTACTCCCATCAGACCTTAATCAAACATTCTCCCCATAAGGCTGCAATTATTTCATTATATTATTTTCACCACTAGACTTTTGAATGTGTGAGGCAAAGGTTTTGGATTATCAGTCCCAGACACCAGCTAAGCATGTAACAAACTTAATCAGTGAAAGAAATGAGGAATGAATGAGATGGATTTTGATTTTTGAGGAAATTAATAATATTAAATACTGACAAGTGTTATATGCTAAACAAATTATATGGTGTAGAGAGAGTCTGGACCTTTCAATGACAAGGAAAGTACAATACAAGGGAAAAAACTTTGAAAATGGTAAGTCTCTCAGGTCATTTGACCTTACCTAAGTAGAATGTTTGGGGCTTCCCAAACATTCCCAGTGCAGGAGATGCATGAGGCATGGGTTGGGAAGACTTCCTTGAGGAGTAAACGACAACCCACTCCAGTATTCATGCCTGGAAAATTCCATGAATAGCAGAGACTTGCAAACTAGTGTCCATGGGGTCACAAAGATTCTGTCCTATTCAAATTATGTGAGTAGAATGTTTACATAATTTGAATAAGACAGGATAACCTTAAATCACATTTTAAATATTCTCTGTTAGATGGCTATAGAAAGTTGATAAGAAGGTCTATATAATGCTTCAGGTTCTGTGGTGCTTGGCATGAGACAAACATGAATACTGACTGTAGAGTTGTGACAGCTTATGGTGAATGGTAACGGTGCCACCGGATTCATGGTCTCCAAAGGAGAAGATTTAACTCTGGGACCAAAGACAGTCTCAGTCACTTAGAGCATTGTGTAGATTTTATTTAAAGTGAAAGTAACAGAAAAAGCTTCTGACATAGACATCAGAAGGGAGCAGGAGAGAACCCACCTCACTAGTATAAGCAAGGCTTTATACACTTCTCAACTAGCTGCTGAGAATAGATAAAAGATACCTCAAGACTGCAAGAATTTTTCCAGACCCTTTCCTGTAACATACCTCCTGGGATGACATCAGCACGAGATTAGCCAGAAGGAACAGATTAACCCAGAGCTACAGCTGTGGAAGTTTTTATCCAGATCTTCTCCCATAACATATATCCAAAGCTTTAAAAAAAAAAAAAGGGCATGTCCTTGAATAAGAGATACTGCTGCCTACAAGGCCTACATATCTAAAGCAAAGAATGTGAAAAAGAAAGAATGTTTATCTCCTCCTTAAAGGGGCCTTAGGCTTTGACTCCTTATCAACCTGCCTAAGTTAACTCTCTCATTTCCCCCTTTTTATTTTAGGAGAATATTGTTGCTGAGGGGAAAGGGGCAGAGAAATCTGTCAGTAACTGCTTCCTGCAGGTGAGGGGTTGACCCTAAGTGGTTGAAGCAACATATTCTCCTTACCCTTTTATTTAGGGTTTCTGATCCAAGGGCCCCAAGTAATAAATACACAGTTATATATGTAAGGAGCAAACAGCAAAAAACAGAATGATTACAATGATTATAGTCAAGATAGTTTTTCACAAAGGAGAGCTTGTAAACCAAGATTGTATCTGTAACCATGGCGGAACATCAGGGGAGTCCTTTTTGAAGAGTGACCAGAATCTCTGCATCACTTTTACTTTGTCTGGGAAGCCACTGTATCCTTTAGGAAGAACAAACTAGATAAGTAGATTAAAAGGCAGAGACCAAATATCAGTAGATGAATTACTGTAATCAGCAGTCCAAGCAAGAGTACGAATCAGGTTAAATTTGGTAGTAACTTTGATCCTGGTCTAGATAGAGTCAACACTTGGGCTGCCCTATTTTTAAGAATGGAGCTATCTGGTGTGTTCATATACATTTTGAATGTAGGTAAAACAAACCTAGTTAGAAGTAGTTGAAAGAATGAAAACCTGAAATTTAACAGACAAAATAAATCTTATAATTTCTTTTCAGGTGAATGAGTCTATAACCCAATGAAGACAGGTGCTTTACCTAGCCAGTTGTCAAAGTTTGTCCAGGTAGGCCTTGGCTTCTTACTGTGGTATTAATGTATAAGCCAAAGTAGTTGTCACCATTAACAATTTTAGTATTTTTCTAGGTATGAGAAGATGCAAGAATTTGGGCTCAAGAAAATCTTTACCTGAAAATATCTAACTATCCAAAGGCCTGTTTTGTCCATTTTTCCAGAGCACAGAGCAAGTACCTAATTTCTGATTTCACCCTGAACTCCTTTCAGGGGATATTGAAGGTCAGCAGCTGTAGTGTCCATGAGTTAATCTTTGTAGAGGCAGATAGCAAGTGCCAGTTACCAGAGCAGAGCCCTTTTATGGCCATGAGTTTGACCATGGTTTGTAGAGCATTCATTACCATCTTGTCCCATGGTGCTAGGAAGGTTCATTCCCAGATCTCTCGAAGATTTCACTGATAGGCGACTCAATGTGTTATTACTGGACTAGGCCCTGTGAGTAACAAAGTCTCTGGACCACATCTGTCTCACTAGTCTCTTGGTCCAGGAAAATATTCTATCTTGTTGCTTCTCATATAGAGTCACACCATTATAATTATGGATTTCATATGGAACTATACACCATCATTATATCAATGGCTCAGTCACACACTTGATAATGTAAGGAACAACACTTCTTGAAGCAAGCAGTATAGAAAACAATATAGTTAGAAGTAATAGCAGAATCATCAGTAAGAACTTCAGTCAAGAACGTCAAGGTGTAGCCCAGTGACATATTCATAACATCTGATTTACTTTGCTAAATGACTATAGCCTGTTGTTAATCTCCTGGTTGTAGATCCTGGAGCATCAGATCTTTATTCAAAGACTGTTTACTGAGATAAGCTTCAGAAACAAACTCAGAGTGTCCTTTTTAATAACTTAAACTTCTTAGCAATATAACATAACCACAAGGAAATACCTTAGAAATCAGTCTTAGTAAATACAGATCTTAATTAACAAAACTAGAACCTAATATTCAGTGAAACTTAATAGATGCCTTAGGCCTGACATCAGTTGGGTGAATTTTTGCCTTTTCATACTCTTCATGGGGCTCTCAAAGCAAGAATACTGGAGTGATTTGCTGTTCCTTCCTCCAGTGGACCACATTTTATCAGAACTCTCCACTAAGTCTCCACTATGACCCATCCATCTTGGGTGCCCCTGCATGGCATGACTCATAGTTTCATTAAGTTATACACATCACCATCACAAGGCTGTATTTTCCACAGTTTGTTGTGATCCACACAGTCAAATCCTTAGTGCAGTCAATGAAGTAGAAGTAGATATTTCTTTCTCAAAATCCCTTGCTTTTTCCATGATCCAACAAATGTTGGCAATGTGATCTCTGGTTCTTCTGCCTCTTCAAAAATCCAGCTTGGACGTCTGGACATTCTCGGGTTCATATCCTGCTGAAATCTAGCTTGAAGGATTTTGAGGGTTACCTTGCCAGCAAGTGAAATGAGCACAATTGTACAGTAGTTTGAACATTCTTTGGCATTGCCCTTCTTTGGGATTGGAATGTAACCTCATCTTTTCCAATTCTTTGGCCACTGCTGAGTTTTCCAAATTCACTGACATATTTAGTCCAGCACTTTAACAGCATCATCTTTTAGAATTTTAAATAGCTCAGCTGGAAGTCCGTCACTTCCACTAGCTTTGTTCATAGTAATGCTTCCTAAGGCCCTCACACCACACTAAGTGACCTCACACTCCAGGATGTCTGGCTCTAGGTTAGTGACCACACCATCTTGGTTATCTGGGTCACTAAGACCTTCTTTTGTTTAGTTTGTCTGTGTTTTCTTGCTACCTCTTCCTAAGCACTTCTGCTTCTTTTAGGTCCTTACCATTTCTGTCCTTTATCATGCCCATCCTCGCATGGGCATGAAATGTTCCTTTGATATCTCCAATTTTCTTGAAGGGATCTCTAGTCTTTCTCATTCTCTTGCTTTTCTGTATTTCTCTGCACATATACCATCTCCTTGGATTGACTACCCAAAGCAATCTATAGATTCAAGGCATTCCTTATCAAATTAGCAATGGCAGTTTTCTAAGAATTATAATACTTTTTAGAAATGTGTACGGGAGCACCAAAGACCCTGAATAGACACAGTACTCTTGGGAAAGAAAATTGGAGCTGGAGAAATCAGGCCCCATAACTTTAGAGTCCAGGACAAAGCTACATTAATCAAAACAGCATGATATTGGCCTCAAAACAGAAGTATAGACCAATGGAACAGGATAAAAAATCCAGAGATAAACCCATGGACCTCTGGTCACCTAATCTATGACAAATGGAGCAGGAATTAACAATGAAGAAAATAATATCTCTTCAATAAATGGTGATGGGGAATCTGGACACCTACATGTAAAAGAATGAAATAAGGACACTCCTTAACATGCTACACAAGGATAAAGTCAAAGTGGATTAAAGACTTACATGTATGACCAGATACTACAAAATTCTTAGAGAAAAACATAGGCACGGCACTCTCTGACATAAATTACAGCAAGATCTTTTTTGACCCACATCCTAGAGTAAAGAGAATAAAAATAAATTTTGATTAGTGAGATCTGATTAAGCTTAAAAAACCTTTGCAGAGCAAAGGAAACCATAAGCAAAATGAAAAGACAGCCCTCAGAATGGGAGAAAATCCTTGCAACAAAGCTACTGAAAATGGATTAACCTCCAAAATATACAAACATCTCCTGCAACTGAATACCCAGCCCCGCCAAAAATGGATGAAAGATCTAAATAGACCTTTCTTGAAGAAAAATATACAAATGGCAAAATACCACATGAAAAAGTGCTCAATGTCACTAATTACTAGAGAAATGGCAAATCAAAACTACAAAGTATCACCTCACACTGGTCAGAATGGCTATCATCCAAAAATTTACAAACAATAAGTCCTACAGAGGGTGTGGAGGAAAGGGAATCCTTCCACATAGTTGATGGGAATGCAAACTGGTGCAGTCCCTGCTGGAACACAGTGTGGCGATTCCTCTAAAAACTAAAAACAGAACTACTGTATGATCTAGCAAATCCACTTGTGGGTATATATGGAAGAAAAAAAAGTGAAACGCTATTTTTGAAAAGGTTCATGTACCCAAATGTTCATAGCAGCACTATTTACAATAGCCAAGGAATCAATGCAATCCAAGGGCCCAACGACAGATGATTGATGATTGGAGAGGGTAGCCATGTTGTCAGTGTAGAAAGTCTCTGAGCTCACTGCCTCTTATGAGCACACCAAAATCACAACTATCTGCAGAGCAACAATTAATGAAATGGACTGGAGCCTTCCAGAAAATATCTTCTACAACAAGAGACAAAGAAGTAACCACAAGGGGATGCATAGGAGGGGTGAACTGGCAATATTATCAAATCCCGTATGTCCCAAGAGGGCAACCCTCAAACTGGACAATAACAACAATATATTGCAGAGTTTTCCCCACAGGACAGAGAGTTCTGAGCGCCCCCATCAGGCTCCCCAGCCCAGGGGTTCATCACTGGAAAGATGAGATTAAAATAAAATCTGGTTTTGAAGGCCACTGGGGTTTAATTGCAGGACCCCACAGGACTGGGAGAAATAAAGACCTTACCCTTAAAAGGTGCACACAAAATCTTATGCACATAGGGACCTAGGGCAAAAGCAGTAATTTGGCAGGAGCCTAGGCCAGAACTACCTGCTTCTCTTGGGGAGTCTCCTGGAGAGGCAGGGTTCAGCTATGGCTCACCCTTCGGACATGGACACTGGTGACAGACATATTTAGGAACAGTTAACTACTTGAACACTGAAGCTGGTGGCTTCCACCTTCACCTTGATTCATTAGCTCCAAGACCTAGTCCCACCCAGTAGCCTGTAGGCAACAGTGATGGTCCACATCAGGCCAAAACACAAACTGAAGGGGACACAATCCCTCATCAGCAGAGAGGATGTCTAAAGACTTCCTGTACCCGTAGTGTCATCTAAACATGCCCCAAGGCACGGCCTTGCCCTCCACAGGGCTAAGACCCAGTTCCACTCATCAGTGGACAGGCATTGGCCCTTTGTTCCAGGAAGCCTGCACTAGCCTCTAGAGCATCCACACCCACAAAGGAGCAGACACCAGAAACAAGAAAATTATGATCCTGCACACTGAGTCTGACAATAGTAGGCCAGACCATAACCTGGGGACAGCTGGGTCCTGGCTCTGTCCACTATCAGGCCAACACAAAGTGTAGGACTTCCTGGACCCCAAATCCCACTCTGTCAGGACTCCCTCATCCAGTAAAGATTTGAAATGAGCTCTGAGATCCCTGGGCCTATAACCAGAATCCTGCCTGCCAGTAGTCCAATACAGTCCTCAGGATATGACTTCACTTGCCCTTGGGTAGAAACAACCCTAAAGTCTTTGGGATCCTGATTCCTTCCATTCACCAGCGAGTCAGCACTAGCCCCAGAGCCACCTTGGGTTCTACAGCCAAGCACTTGTGACCAAGTTCTGATGAATAGCAACCAGCACCACCTGCACAAAACAGGCCCTCATAACCAACAGGACTTGGGGTCAACCAAGCCTACCAGACCATCTATGTAGTCAGCCTGCGATAACAGAAGGACATGTGCAGCCCCATTAGGGGGAACCCCTAGATCATAAAACATGAGTGCTCAGAGGGAGTACATGGCTGAGACATGTAAGACTTCTCCTACATAAGGCCACTTCTCCAAGATCAAGAAATGTAGCTACTTACCACATATATGAAAACACCAAATAGCAACTTGGGCAAATGAGGCAGCAGAAGAATATGTTCCAGATGAAGGAAAAATATAAAACCCCAGAAGAAGGACTAAGTGAAGTGGAGATAGGCAGTCTACATGAAAAAGAGTTCACAGTAATGACAATAAGATAACAAAAGAATTCAGAAGAATGAATGCAAAGGATAAGAAGTTACAAGTTTTTTTTTTTTACTTTTTTCCCAGATTACTTTAATTATTTTTCTTGCCTCATCCCACTAGCTACAACCACACTATTTGTTGTGAGAGTCAACATCCTAGGTTGGTTAGAAAATATAAAGAACAACCAAGCAGAGATAAAGAATACAATAAGTGAAATAAAAAATACCTTAGGAATTTTTTACATACCTACTGTAGGAATCAACAGTAGACTAAATGTTGCAGAATGGATCAGTGTGCTGGAAGACAGAGTACTGAAAATCACTGCTGCTGGATGACAACAACAAAAAAGGACGAAAAGAAATGAGGGCACTTTAATAGACCTCTGGAATAGTGCACTAATATTCACATTATTCAAGCCCCAGAAGGAAAAGAGAGACTAAAGGCCTGAGAAAATAATTGAAGAGATAATAACTGAAAACTTTCATAACATGAGGAAGGAAAAAGTCACCCAAGTCCATGAGTTGCAGGAAGTCCCTTAGAGGATTATCCAAAAGAGAATCACACCAAGACAAATTGTAATCAAAATGAAAAACATTAAAGATAAAGAGAAAATGTTAAAAGATGCAAAGGGAATGCAAGAAATAAGAAACAAGGAATTTCCCATAAGGCTATCACCTGATTTTTCAGCTGAAACTCTGCAAGCCAGACGAGAGTGGCCCTATACATTTAAACTGAGGAAAGAGAAACCACCACCTAGAATACAACCGAGAATTACTCTCCCTGAGCAAGGCTCTTGTTCAGATTTGATGGAGAAATCAAAAGCTTTATAGACAAGCAAAACCTAAAAGAATTCACCGCCACTAAACCAGATTTACAACAAACGTAAAGGAACGTCTCTAAGAAAAAAAGAAAAGGCCACAACTGGAAACAATTAGGAAATGAAAAAGCTCACTGATAAAGACAAACATATGGTAAAGGTCGGCAATCATCCACACAAAGTTGGTAGGAAATTCCAGGAATGTCTGCTCTAATGGAGGTACCACACCATTGATCGGATAAAATTTTTCTATTCCTTCCCTTAATTTTGCACTCTTTAATATTTCTGCTCTTTTTAAGGTCCCATACCATTTCTGTCCTTAATATTAAGCCATCTTTGCATGAAAATGTTCCCTTGGTATCCAATTTCCTTGACCAGATCTCTGTCTTCCCCATTCTATTCGTTTCTTCTATTCTGTGGCAAATTGACGGAGAAGGTTCATTTCTTCGCTATTCTTTGGATCTCTGGGCTCACATTTGCTCTATATCTTTTCCTTTTCTCCTTTGCTTTCACTTCTCCTTACTTTCACAGCTATTTGTAAGCCTCCCAGACAGCCATTGGCCTTTGATTCTGTTCTTGATCTTTGATCCCGTTCCGACAGCGCCAGGGAACCTCCATTTCCATAGTGACCACACCTTCGCTACAACAGTTTCCCTAATCACTCACTGCCACATAACACAGACAGAAAAAAAAAAAGAACTACATCTCATTATACACCATGACATGACTGATTTCATCCTTTTTCACACGTTTTTGATTCCCTTTATATTCTTTTTGCTTCCTTCTGAATTTCCATAGACTCTACTGTTCTCCATTGAAGACTTCCTAAAACACACTTTTTGAGTCGGTATTTGGACCGTAAGTGTGCACTGCACCAAATAATTACCATGAAGTGAACAAACAAACGAACTCTTGATACTTGCGTGCTTCCTGCTTCACGTCTTTAGGACAGAGATGTCTTTCGAAAGCTGAGTCGTACCAGTCTTTGAGAACTGACCTCATGAACGTTGAACTGCGGGGCTTTGAAACTCAATGATCTCCTTTATTACCTGTATGAGGTACCTTATTACACGCTCATAGCTAGCTCACACTTTTTCTGCGAGAGTTTTTAATCATAAATGCGTGTTGAATTTTGTTGAATGTCCTTTGGTATCTGAATTTTGTAGCATGCCGTGTATGATCATATGGCATTTGTTCTTCATTGCGTTAATATGTGTATTCACATTAGATTGATTTCATATATTTGAAGAATCCATGCATGGTCCTTCTGGGAATATGTTATCCACTTCGAGTCATTGGTGTGTATGAGAAATCTTTTATTGTAGTATGTAGGATATATGTTCTACGAGCATGGTTTTATCATAAAGTGTGGGCGATGCCCTTTGAATTTTGTCGCTAAGAAGTCTTTTTCGTGCCATAATAGAGAATGAATCATTAGGCGCCTATATTACTCTTCCTAACTTGTTGAACTGTGGCGTGGGTAATATCACAGTGAAATTTAGTAGTGATAGTGTAGTGGATACTTGAAGGAATTCTCTCTGCACCCCGTTGGGAACGAAAATGGCCTACAAGATGTGGTCATAATGTATGCAGAATAAATGGTTTGTGTAAGATCGCAATTAGATGTGGAATTACTGCTTGACGAGTAATTTTGTTGAGAATATTCTATCCGTGACCCGAGGGCCGCCGTAAACGGGCTGACCTCTTCAGCAAGCTTAGGCCCACTTCTTACGCGGGCAATTATTTATCGGCTTCCATCGACGTTTCAGATGGGTGATGCCAAATATCACGAATCTTCTCTAAAAGGGTGCTTGATAGAACTTCACTTTTGAGGAGGCACATGGCGTGCCCTTTAGTTTTGATCGATTCATATGTTTGAAATTACTGATTCAAATTTTAGTATTTCGTAACCTGGTTGTTATTTATTAATCTATTTTCTTCGTGGGGTTCTAGTCAGTTTAGGAATAGTTACGCTTTCTAAGACTTTGGTCTTTCCTCTTCTATGTTGTCCATTTTATTGGTGTATAGCTTGCTCATTGTGGTCGGTCTGTATCACGGGTCTTTTGTATTTTGTAGTTTTTGGTATAGATAGGAGCTTCTTTGTGCGTAATTTCTGATTCTTATTGAGGTGGGGGCCCTCCATCGGTCCTGATTGTTCTTCCAGTGCATCGTCCGATTTCGTGGGACGCAAAAGAGTTGGACTTCAACTCACTTAAGCGTGGGTTAAATCAATTTTTCATTTATCGTTTTCAAGAAAGCCGAGCCACTAGCATTTCAAGATCGTTAACATTTGACTGCGTGTTCATACTACGTGGAACATCTATTTTCTGTTGTTGGTTAGGTGAAGGCAAGACTTATTACAATTTGCATAATAAGACATTCCTATTCAATAAAGTGTTCATTTATTGTTGCCTGGCTCTGGATCGTATAGGGAAAAATAGTGATTGTACCATTTCCTCTATCATTGGCCTTTAATAAAACGGTTAATTCGAAATCTATTTTTGAGAGTCATTTTCTTGTCTTTAGCATACACTCTCTACTTTCTTCACTAGTATTAGAGTATTATCAAATAGTGAAGGATTTCTATGAGATTCTTCGTAAATTGGGAAAACTACATATTAGAATCTACTATAACTTTTTCGTGATACCGTAGGAAACATATGTAAAAACACTTTCTACATAATCAAGTCAAAAGCTGCGCGTTGCTGTAAACACTTAACCAAACCTTCCATAATGCGAACTGTTTCTGCTATGTCCCATATATTGGATTGCCATGTTTCATTTTCAGTGGAGATCCCTAGATCAATAAGCAATAAATCTAATTATACCGATAAATTCACGTCAGCAATAAGATCCTAAAAAATGCGCGAAATTCAATGACAGCAACAATCCACATGCCAGCAAAAAGAATGCACCAATTTCACACTCTCTCCATCTGCATAAAAAATACATGAATTTTTCTTAGACCGTCCAGCCTTCCCCATGTGATTTCCAACCTGACTTGCCGGCACTATTTCTCATTTCCTGCTTGCCAGATTGTTGTTGCCTTGTTGATTTCTCCGTTATAGAGTTTCCGGATTAGTTGACTATCTACGTCTACACGAAAAAAAAAACACCAAGGTCCAATCAGCCCATGTGGTTAAGAAAACATGCAATTTAGATAAATGTAATAAATTTTTCTGTAAAAATATACTGAAGGAACATAATATCTTGTCCTAGACCCTAAAGAATTAACTGTTGGACAAGCTCCAATAATACACAGAACGAAGAGCGGCTCCTCAATGTTCATAAAAAATAATAACAAGCAATAATGTGATAATCTCGAATAGTCACCTATCAGATGAAGAATCACCAGAACAGCCTCACCCTTCAGCATCCCTCATCAAACCCACTCTCCAAATCTCATCTGACTGACAAGATAGAGAAAGTGAGTTTTTTGTGTGTTATATGAGTATCATAATGTGATGGTGAATGTCGGGGTTATTCCGGAGAAAGGCAGCTGGGGTACCCCACTCAGGGTGGACTACATTGGCCACTGGTGGCCACATCAAGAGACACAGAGAATACTCCACCATGGAATGGAGGATGCGCTAGGGTACCAGGATATGACCACGATCCATGCGTCTGAGTCAGACAAAGGGAAAGAGACCCAAACACAAGCAGCGGCAGTCCATAGCACTGTGAAGGCAGATAAAGCAACAGGAGGACTCGATAAAGAAAGCGCGACTTAGCACTTGTCCACCCAAGTGGTGGCAATTCATGCTAGCCTTCTCATGCAAAGTATCCAAGTGGAAGGAAAACAGAGGAGAGGGAACCACGCGACCAGCGGGATCGAGCTGAAAACAGAAGCACATCACCACGGACTACCAACAGAGGCATTACATATTTGACAAATCTTGACCTGTATAAAATAAACACTAACCATACGAGAACCAATGGAATTAAGCAAGGTGCAGAAGCAATATACAGGCAGGCACCGAGTCTACGTCATAGGCAGAGGAGGGGATGACACAAGAGTTCCATGGGAGAGAATGCGGCGCAACTAAGCCGGTCTACTGCCACGTAGTCCCCGCCCACAGAGGCGGACACGACAGGAATGATTCACAAAGATGTGCGAACGTACGAGACAGAAAGGCACCTTTCTACAAGAGCCGTGGGGGTCCAACAAACATGAGTAGTTACCAAAAATGGAAAAAGGAAGTGAAATATAGGTAAATAATTGAATGAGGTAGGAGTGAATTCACAGATAACCACTTAAGAGATAAAAAAAAATATAAAAGAAGCCAATAATCATAAGGCCAAAAAGATAGTAATGTGTTTTGTCTCCTAGTACTGTCATTTTTTACAATACATCATGGAATTATATCAATTGTTCGCAGGGGTTGATATGTAATCGATATCTGAGGAAATTGGACTGAAAAGAAATTAGTATATAATAATGAGTAAGGGTGATTATGTGAATAATGATGTTTGATGCACACATGATTACATAGATACTAAAGCACTCTTGGCGGTACCGACCGCTTGGGAAATTTTTCCTCACTTTATTATCTTGATTATGTGACTCAGGATATGCACTCATTACTAATAATTGAGAGCATACTCAATATTTAAAAAAAGGAATGATATAATTTGCAATTGTTATAATCTCTTGTATTGGACTTCATGATATCGAAAACATATACTGTCGTTGTGCCTTCTTATGACGCTCATATGATATTCTTGAGTAGCATCGTGCTATGACTTTTTCCCAAATTTTTTTTTTTTTCCACTAGCACGTCCTAAACACAGATAACAAACTTATTGACCCTGAAATGAACAAGCTAGGCTCTCTACAGATTAAAAATTTTTAAAATATATTCAAATTTTTGGAAATACCTTTCTTCCAAATACACTACACATATTCCAGACCTCCAGTTACATGTTGCACTCTAGATTTCTGAATCAAGTAAGTTCTCCGTATTGTAAGGCAGTCTGTAATATCCAGGGTACCAATAAGATTATCGGAATTGCAATCCGAACAGCTCAAGCATGCATTCTGTCTTTGCTTGGAGCAGATTGAATAGCCAATCTTTTCCTTATCTCCAAGAGCTAATTATAGAGTAAGGTGTGTTTTGTCTTGCGCATTTGTTTAATTGTTACGTGGGATTTGTTTTCCTTTATTGGTCTTTTTGTTCTCTTCTCTTTTGGTTGATGACTCTGAATTAAATGAGTATACTGGTAGAAGAAATTTCTTTCTGAATTTACTGTTTATTGAACTCGATTATCATCTTCATGCCATCTATATCACCTAATTTATCAGCTATACCAAAAGTACCTCCTCATGAGGCTTTTATGTATATAGATACTCAAAAGAAAATCTAATAGATAATATCCATATATCATACACACAATGACTAAATATGCTATCTACTCTGATGCTACATCTTCTATTAACCAAAATCCCTCCTTATAACGAACAATATATTATAGCCAACAAAACCCATAGCGCTGACTCCCGCTTCTGCTACGTCTCCGTCCAGCACTCAATGGAATGACTAGTTATAACCTTAGAAACCAATGCTCAATGCCGAAAAAACATTTATCCTTTATGAATTATAGCAATTCTAAGAACGTTCCACTACTTTAAGTGTAGATATACGGTAAAGTACTCTCAACACTGCTCATAACATTGTACGTAAGGACATGTGACAAACATTGTAAGGGAGCAAACCAAGAAAAATGTGGCAAATAAAGGCCAACCCTCTAACTCCTTCCAACAGGTAATGGTCACTCTACTTGTGGCAACTAAGCCACTGCCCCGCCAAGATACACTCAATCATGGCACAAGGATATGGGGCGCAACATGGAGCAACAAACTAAGAGCTCAAAATGACTCGAAATCCAAGAGAAAACGCTTGGGACAAAGAGGACGGTAAACGAAGCAAATCGAAGCAAGCGCAGATCGCCGAACCGAGTCTGACCCATCGCATGCCTGAGCGACTCACTTTCACTTATTTCACTTTCGTGCCACTGGACGACAAGGCAACGGATTCAGTGCCAACCCACTCCAATTAATTCCTTGCCTGGGCAAACTCACAGGGACAGAGGGAGCCTTGGCTGGGCCCTGCTGTCTCTCGAGGTTGCCACAGAAATCGGACACACTGAAGTACCTAACGTAGCAGTAGCAGTAACTGCTTTAGTGGGAGACAGTAAATTAATACTCCCTTTTTTTTTATTCAATTTCCTTTTAAACCTTTC
>NW_017197450.1:0-8066 GCF_001704415.2 Capra hircus
TGACAAAAGGCAGAAGCACTAGGCCCCTGTGCAGAGGAAGCCTGAAGGCAGCAAGGCCACAGAGCTCCCCCGACTCCCATTCCCACAGGAAGATGTGAGGATAAAGGGCCTCATCCCAGCAAAGCACCGCGCTCCCACACCCCCCAACACCGGCCCCCGCCCCCGCAGCACGCCCCCTGAAACAACACTGTCTTCCCAGAAAGAGAACGGAGAACCATGTGTGTGCCAAAGGAGCAAGATGAACGAACGATGCCACGCCCTCCGAATTTGGCACACCTGACGCCTCGAACCCGGGCCTGGCCGATGGGTCCAGCCGTTCTCGGGTGGGAGGGGGGGTCAACACATTGGCCGAGAGCCCTTGCCCAGGCCACCCCAAATCCCCTGAGATGTGATCCGACCACAGGACGAGAGGCAAACGTACGCTTGAGGTGCTGGAGGAGCCGGACGAAGCCATGGTGGGAGAGGCACACGGGCACGCTGCAGACTGCTGGCGAGTGGGCGGGGACCCAGCAGCTCAGGACTCTGGAGAACGGGAGCGTCTCCGCCACCATTGACGTCAATAGGGTTTGGGTGGGTAGATGGAGGGGGCCGCCCCTGGCCTCTTTCCAAGCAGAGACCCTGGACGGAGTCCCGTGGAGCCGAGTGGGCTTTTCCCGGGCACGGCTGTGCCCTGGACCGCCAAGATCCCCGTTGGGGTGGGCGGGCAGTTCGGGGGCTTTGGTTTGTGGCCCTCCCTCGCAGCGGGGGGTGGGTTCAACCCCGAGTGGATCAATCAGGGGCCCTCAGCAGTGCCAAGGGAACTCACCGCCCAGGAAACGCCCTAGGTCCCTTTGAATTGGCCACCAACGCCCCCTTTCCCAGCCTGCCTTGCTCTGAGATTTCCCGCCTTTTCACATTCCAGGTCCCTGGTCCTCGACTGTCCCCCGCTGGCTCCTCCGAGGCATTCCGGGACACCAGACGCTCTCTCCAGCGCCTCCACCTAGATCCCTCGCTGTCCTCGCCTCCGTTCCCCCATGCCCCCCCCCCCTCCCCAACTCCTCCGTGGGCTCTTGCATCCTTTCCCTACAGCAGTCCCAGAGTGCACCCCGAGGGCTTTGAGTTGCCTGGAGCCCAAGGCTCGGCCAGAGACCTGAGGGGCCAGCGTCTGGACTGGCAGCTAATGCCATTTGGGGCTTTTCTCACGTGGAGCCTGAGGCCCGCACCTCCACGGGCAAACCCCCAGCGCGAGTGCCCTGGAGATACCCGCCCAAGGGACAGTGTATCCCCTACTGTGGGGAAGGAGGTTCCTGTTTTCCCTGCACTGGTTCGACTTTCACGCCGAGGATCGACTCACACCATGGTGGCAAGTGGAATAGCCTGTGGGAAAGCCTCATGGGAAAGACTCCAGGGAAAGCCACAGATTCCTTGATCCACGAGAAGGGAAGCGTGACACTGCTGCTACCGCTCGGAGGAAAGCGCACGTGCATGACCCCACTCGAGCCGAGGACTGACGCAAGCTTGGGAGACTCCAGAAGTACCCAAGATCCATGTCAGCACTGGAGAGGAATCCTCAGGTTCCGGTCCCGACTCCACACAAGGTCTTAGGCCCGGCATCGACCGGAGAGGAATCCTGAGAGGCCCCCTAGCACCTCGCATGGGGACTGGCCTTTCCTGAGGTCACCAGAGCGGGTCCCTGAGGTCTCCGTCGTAACTCGAGAGCACCTGCCGCAACTCGAGAAAATCCAGGAGGTTCTCCCCTCCAGGCGAGATGAGGCCCATTTCCGCTGAGGTCTCGAGGCTAATCACACCTAACCTCTGGAACTTCCAAAGGGTCCTTCACACCCTTGCTGCAAGTCAAGAAGTTCTCCCGACATACCCATATCCACTCGAGAGGAAGGACGAGGTTCCCGCCCATATCCAGCGGAGCCCCGTTTCCGCCTCGTAGCTCGAGAAGAGGGATCCTTTCCCTTCGTCGTCGGGAAAGAATTCCCGGCCTTCCCGTCGCATCTCAAGAGGAGCGCTCTCCACAGGAAAGACGAGAGGAACTCCAGGGCCTTGCCAGCATTCCAAGAGTCCCCCAGATGTCTAAGTCCATTCCAGAAGAAACTGTTTTCCCTGCACTGCCTCGACGTTCACGCCGAGGATCGACTCACACCACCGTGGCACGTGGGACAGCCCGTTGGAAAGCCTCGTGGGAAAGCCTCAATGGAAAGCGACAGATCCCTTGATCCACACGTCGGCAAGCGTGACACTGCTGCTGCAGGTCGTGAGGAAATGGCAGGTGCATGCCCCACACGAGATGAAGGACTGACTCCCCTGGTGAGACTCCAGAAGTACGGAAAGATTCATGTCAGCACTGGAGAGGCATCCTCAGGGTCTGGCCCCGACTCCACACAAGGTCTTAGGCACCGGCATCGATGGGAGAGGAATCCCTAAAGGCCCCCTGGTAACTCGCATGGGACTGGCCTTTCCTGAGGCCACCAGAGCGGGTCCCTGAGGACCCGTCGTAACTCGAGAGCACCTGCCGCAACTGGGTAAAATCCAGGAGGTTCTCCCCTCCAGGCGGATGAGGCCCATTTCCTCTGAGGTGTCTGGAGGCTCATCACACCTAACCTCTGGAAATTAAAAGGGTCCTTGCTGCAACTCAAGAAGTTCCCCGACATACCGCGTCTCCACACGAGAGGAAGCACGAGGGTCCCGCCACATTCAGAGGAACCCCGTTTCCGAGATGAAGGATCCTATCCTGCTTAGTCAGGAAAGATTTTTCGGCGTTCCTATGGCATCTCAAGAGCAAGGGTTCTAAAATAGGAAAGGCAAGAGGAACTCCAGGGTAGTGCCACCATTTCAAGAGTCCCCCAGATGTCTCAGTCCATTTCAGAGGAACCCGTTTTCCCAGCACTGCCTCAACTTTCACGCCGAGGATCCACTCACACCATGGTGGCATGTGGGACAGCCCTGTGAGAAAGCCTCGAGGGAAAGCCACAGATCCCTTGATCCCGCGACGGGAAGCGTGACACATCTGCTACACTGTCCCTGAGGTCACGGTCGTATGTCGAGAGTACCTGCCGCAACTCGAGAAAATCCAGGAGGTTCTCTGCTCCAGTCGAGATGAGGCCCATTTTCTCTGGCGGCGTCTCGAGAGTAATCACAACTAAACTCTGGAACTTCCAAAGTGTCCTAAACACCCTTGCTAAAACTCAAGAAGTTCCCGACATACCCGTCTCCACTCCAGAGGAAGAACGAGGGTCCGGCAACCGCCAGAGGAGCTCCGTTTCCTCCTCCAAGCTCGAGATGAGGGATCCTTCCCTGCTTCCTCGGGAAAGAATTCCCGACGTTTTGACGCATCTCAAGAGGAGGCGAGCTGCACAGGAAAGGCGAGAGAACTCATGGGTCGTGCCACCATTCCAAGAGTCCCCCAGATGTCTCAGTCCATTCCAGAGGATCCTGTTTTCCCTGCACTGCTTCGACTTTCACGCTGAGGATCGACTCACACCTGGTGGCACGTGTGACAACCCTGTGGGAAAGCCTCGTGGAAAGCCTCCAGGGAAAGCCACAGATCCCTTAATCCACGCGACAGGAAGCATGACACTGCTGCTACAGCACGGGAGGAAAGCGCACGTGCATGCCCCTACTCGAGACGAGAACTGACTCCCCTGGGGAGACTCCAGAAATACCCCAAGATGCATGTCAGCCCTGGAGAGGAATCCTCAGGTTCCGGCCCCGACTCCACACAAGGTCTTAGGCCCTGGCATCGACGGGAGAGGAATAGCGACAGGCCTCTAGCAACTCCATGGGGACTGGCCTTTCCTGAGGTAACCCAGAGCGGGTCCATGAGGTCCCCGTCGTAAGTCGAGAGCACCTGCCGCAACTCGGTAAAAATCCAGGAGTTCTCACATGCAGGTGAGATGAGGCCCGTTTCCACTGATGTGTCTCCAGGCTAATCACACGTGAACTCTGGAAATTCTAAAGAGTCTTTCACAGTCATGCTGCAACTAAAGAAGTTCCCCGACATACCCGTCTCCACTCAAGAGGAAGCACGAGGGTCCCGGCCACATCCAGAGGAGCTCCGTTTCCAGCTCGTTGCTCGAGAGGAGGGATCCTTTCCCTGTGTGGTTGGGAATGAATTCCCGGCGTTCCCGTCCCATCTCAAGATGAGGCGCTCTCCACAGGAAAGGTGAGAGGAACTCAAGGGTCGTGCCACCATTCGCAGCGTCCCCCAGATGTCTCAGTCCATTCCAGGGAAACCTGTTTCCCTGCACTGCCTTGACTTTCTAGCCGAGGATCGACTCACACCACGGTGGCACGTGGGACAGCCCTGTGGGAAAGCCTCGTGGAAAGCCCGTGGGAAAGCCTCGTGGAAAAGTCTCTAGGGAAAGCCACAGATCCCTTGATCCACGCGAATGGAAGCGTGACACTACTGCTACAGCTCTGGAGGAAATCGCACGTGCATGCCCCCACTCGAGACTACGACTGACTCCCCTGGGAGACTCCAGAATTACTCCAAGATCCATGTCAGCACTGGAGAGGAATCCTCAAGTTCCGGCACCGAATTCACACAAGGTCTTAGGCCCGGCATCGACGGGAGAAAATCCCGAGAGGCCCCTGAGCAACTCGCATGTGGACTGGCCTTTAATGAGTCCATCAGAGCGGGTCCCTGAGGTCCCCGTCATAAGTCGAGAGCACCTGCCAACTCGAGAAAATCCAGGAGGTCTCTCCCCTCCAGGCAAGATGAGGCCATTCCGCTGAGGCGTCTGAGGCTAATCACACCTAACCTCTGGAACTTCCAAAGGGTCCTTCACACCCTTGCTGCAACTCAAGAATTCCCGACATACCCGTCTGCACTCGAGAGGAAGCACGAGAGTCCCACCCATATCCAGAGGAGCCCCATTTTCTGCCTCTTAGCTTCAGAGGTGGGATCCTTTCCGTGCGTGGTCTGGAAAGAATTCACCGAGTTCCCGTCGCATCTCAAGAGGAGGCGCTCTCCACAGGAAAGGCGAGAGGAACTCCAGTGTCGTGCCACCATTCGCAGAGTCCCCCAGATGTCTCAGTCCATTCCAGGGAAACCTGTTTCCCTGCACTGCCTCGACTTTCAAGCCGAGGATCGACTCACACCACGGTGGCACGTGGACAGCCCTGTGGGAAAGCTCTTGGGAAAGCCTCGTGTGAAAGCCTCGAGGGAAAGCCACAGATCCCTTGATCCACGCCTATGAATGCATGACACTGCTGGTACAGCTCGGGAGGAATGCGTTCGTGCATGCCCCCACTCGAGACGAGGACTGACTCCCCTGGGGAGACTCCAGAAGTACCCCAACATCCATGTCAGCACTGGAGAGGAATCTTCAGTTTCCGGCACCGACTCCACACAAGCTCTTAGGTCCCGGCATCGACGGGAGAGGAATCCCGAGAGGCTCCGAGCAACGCGCATGGGGACTGGCCTTTCCTTAGGCCACCAGAGCGGGTCCCTGAGGTCCCCGTCGTAGATCGAGAGCACCTGCCGCAACTCGAAAAAATGCAGGAGGTTCTCCCCTCCAGGCGAGATGAGGCCCATTTCCGCTGAGGCGTCTCGAGGCTAATCATATCTAACATCTGGAACTTCCTAACGGTCCTTCACACCTTGCTGCAACTCAAGAAGTTCCCCGACTAACCCGTCTACACTCGAGAGGAAGCACGAGAGTCCCGCCGCATCCAGAGGAGGCCCGTTTCCGCCTCCTATCTCGAGAGGAGGGATCCTTTCCCTGCGTGTCGGGAAAGAATTCCCTGGGTTCCCGTCTCATCTCAAGAGGAGCGCTCTCCACAGGAAAGCGAGAGGAACTCCAGGGTCGTGCCACATTCACAGAGACCCCAGATGTCTCAGTCCATTCCAGGGAAAACTGTTTTCCCTGCACTGCTCGACTTTCAAGCCGAGGATCGACTCACACCATGGTGGCACGTGGGACAGCATTGTGAGAAAGCCTTCGTGGGAAAGCCTCGTGGGAAAGCCTCGAGTGAAAGCCACAGCTCCCTTGATCCACGCGAAGGGAAGCGTGACACTGCTGCTACTGTTCGGGAGTAAAGTGCACACGTGCATGCCCCCACTCGAGACGAGGACTGACTCCCTGGGGAGACACCAGAAGTACCCCAAGGTCCATGTCAGCACTGGAGAATCCTCAGGTTCCGGCACCGACTCCACCACACAAGGTCTTAGGCCCCAGCATCGATGGAGAGGAATCCTGAGAGGCCCCGAGCAACTCGCATGGGGACTGGCCTTTCCTGAGGCCACCAGAGCGGGTCCCTGAGGTCCCCCGTCGTAAGTAAAGAACACCTGCCGCAACTCGAGAAAATCCAGGAGGTTCTCCCCTCCAGGCGGAATGAGGCCGGTTTCCGCTGAGGCGTCACCAGGCTAATCACACCTAAGCTCTGGAACTTCCAAAGTGTCCTTCACACCCTTGCTGCAACTCAAGAAGTTCCCCGACATACCCGTCTCCACTCGAGAGGAAGCACGAGAGTCCCGCCCACATCCAGAGGAGCCCCGTTTCCGCATCCTAGCTCGAGAGAGAGGGATCCTTTCACTGCGTGGTCGGAAATGAATTCCCGCCGTTTCGGTCACATCTCAAGTGGAGGCGCTCTCCACAGGAAAGGTGAGAGGTACTCCAGGGTCGTGCCACCATTCCCAGTGTCCCCCAGATGTCTCAGTCCATTCCAGGGAAACCTGTTTTCCCTGCACTGCCTCGACTTTCAAGCCGAAGGATCGACTCACACTACGGTGCCACGTGGGACAGCCCTGTGGGGAAGCCTCGAGGGGAAAGCCACAGATCCCTTAATCCACGAGAAGGAAGCGTGACACTGCTGCTACAGCTCGGGAGGAAGGCGCACGTTCATGCCCCACTCGAGACAAGGACTGACTCCCTGGGAAGACTCCAGAAGAACCCCTAGATCCAAGTCATCACTGGAGAGGATTCCTCAGCTTCCGCACCACTACACACAAGGTCTTAGGCCCCGGCATCGACGGGAGAGGAATCCCGAGAGGCCCGCGCGCAACTCGCCTGCGGACTGGCCTTTCTGAGGCCGCCAGAGCGGGTCCCTGAGGTCCCCGACGTAAGTCGAGAGCACCTGCCGCAACTCGAGAAAATCCAGGAGGTTCTCCCCTCCCAGGCGAGATGAGGCCCATTTCCGCTGAGGCGTCTCGAGGCTAATCACACCTAAACTCTGGAACTTCCAAAGAGTCCTTCACACCCTTGCTGCAAATCAAGAAGTTCCCCGACATTCCCGTCTCCACTCGAGAGGAAGCGCGAGAGTCCCGCCCACATCTAGAGGAGCCCCGTTTTCGCTCCTAGCTCGAGAGGAGGGATCCTTTCCCTGCGTGGTCGGGAAAGAATTCCCGGAGATCCCGTCGCATCTCAAGAGGGGGCGCTCTCCACAGGAAATGGGAGAGAACTCCACGGTCGTGCCACCATTCCCAGAGTCACCCAGATGTCTCAGTCCATTCTACGGAAACCTGTTTTCCCTGCACTGCCTCAACTTTCATGCCGAGGATCGACTCACATCACGGTGGCACGTGGGACAGCCCTGTGGGAAAGTCTCGTGGGAAAGCCTCGTGGGAAAGCCTCGAGGAAAGCTTCAGATCCCTTGATCAGGCGAAGGGAAGCATGACGCCACTGCTACAGCTCGGGAGGAAAACGCACGCCATTTCCCCACTCGAGACGAGGACTGACTCCCCTGGGGAGACTCCAGAAGAACCCCAAGATCCATGTCAGCACTGGAGAGGAATCCTCAGGTTCCCGCACGAATCCACACAAAGGTCTTAGGCCCCGGCATCGACGGGAAAGGTCCCGAGAGGCCCCACATCAACTCTCATGGGAACTGGCCTTTCCTGAGGCCACCAGAGCGGGTCCCTGAGGTCCCCGTCGTAAGTCCAGAGCACGTGCCACAACTCGAGAAATCCAGGAGGTTCTCCCCTCCAGGCGAGATGAGGCCCATTTCCGCTGAGGTGTCCTCGAGGCTAATCACCTAACCTCAGGAACTTCCAAAGGATCCTTCACAGCCTTTCTGCAACTCAAGAAGTTCCCGACATACCCTCTCCACTCGAGAGGAAGCGACGAGAGTCCCCC
>NW_017197451.1:0-8065 GCF_001704415.2 Capra hircus
GAGTCCCCCAGATGTCTCAGTCCATTCCAGGGAAACCTGTTTTCCCTGCACTGCCTCGACTTTCAAGCCGAGGATCGACTCACACCACGGTGGCACGTGGGACAGCCCTGTGGGAAAGCCTCGTGGGAAAGCCTCGTGGGAAAGCCTCGAGGGAAAGCCACAGATCCCTTGATCCCGCGAAGGGAAGCGTGACAGTTCTGCTACAGCTCGGAGGAAAGCGAACGTGCATGCCCCCACCGAGACGAGGACTGACTTCCCTGGGGAGACTCCAGAAGTACCGCAAGATGCATGTCAGCACTGGAGAGGAATCCTCAGGTTCCGGCACCGACTCCACACAAGGTCTTAGGCCCGGCGTCGAAGGGAGAGGAATCCGAGAGGCCCCGAGCAACTCGCATGGGACTGGCCTTTCCTGAGGCCACCAGAGCGGGTCCCTGAGGTCCCCGTCAAGTCGAAAGCACCAGCCGCAACTCGAGAAAATCCAGGAGGTTCTCCCCTCCAGGCGAGATGAGGCCCTTTTCTCTGAGGCGTCTGGAGGCTAATCATACCTAACCTCTGGAACTTCCAAAGGGTCCTTCACACCTTGCTACAACTCAAGAAGTTCCCAACATACCTGACTCCACTCGAGAGAAGCACGAGAGTCCGCCCACATGCAGAGGAGCCCCGTTTCCGCCTCGTACCTCGCGGTCAGTATCCTTTCCTGTATGTTCCGGAAAGAATTCCGGTGTTCCCGTCGCCATCTCATGAGGAGGCGCTCTCCACAGGAAAGGCGAGAGAAACTCCAGTGTCGTGCCATCATTCCAAGAGTCCCCCAGATATCTCAGTGTGCCGGTGTCCAGCCCCGCTGCATCCAGGGAATTCGACAGATGGACGGCGTTGACGTGGAAAGTCTTGTGTATTTATTAATGTAAGATTAGATTAAGAAATTATAGGGTAGTAAGAAGATTAACTGGAGGAAAAAGGCTGAATAGCTAGGTTACGCGGAAGGCCAATAAAATTCCCGACAAGGAATTTTCTGGCGGACTCTGGGAATGTGGCACGACCCTCGAGTTCCTCTTGCCTTTCCTGTGGAGAGCGCCTCCTCTTGAGATGCGACGGGAACGCGGGAATTCTTTCCCGCACGCAGGGAAAGGATCCTCCTCTCGAGCTAGGAGGCGGAAACGGGGCTCCTCTGGATGTGGGCGGGACTCTCGTGCTTCCTCTCGAGTGGAGACGGGTATGTCGGGGAACTTCTTGAGTTGCAGCAAGGGTGTGAAGGACCCTTTGGAAGTTCCAGAGGTTAGGTGTGATTAGCCTCGAGACGCCTCAGCGGAAATGGGCCTCATCTCGCCTGGAGGGAGAACCTCCTGGATTTTCTCGAGTTGCGGCAGGTGCTCTCGACTTACGACGGGGACCTCAGGGACCCGCTCTGGTGGCCTCAGGAAAGGCCAGTCCCCATGCGAGTTGCTCGGGGGCCTCTCGGGATTCCTCTCCCGTCGATGCCGGGGCCTAAGACCTTGTGTGGAGTCGGTGCCGGAACCTGAGGATTCCTCTCCAGTGCTGACATGGATCTTGGGGTACTTCTGGAGTCTCCCCAGGGGAGTCAGTCCTCGTCTCGAGTGGGGCATGCACGTGCGCTTTCCTCCGAGCTGTAGCAGCAGTGTCACGCTTCCCTTCGCGTGGATCAAGGGATCTGTGGCTTTCCTCGAGGCTTTCCCACGAGGCTTTCCCACAGGGGGCTGTCCACGTGCCACCGTGGTGTGAGTCGATCCTCGGCTTGAAAGTCGAGGCAGTGCAGGGAAAACAGGTTTCCCTGGAATGGACTGAGACATCTGGGGGACTCTGGGAATGGTGGCACGACCCTGGAGTTCCTCTCGCCTTTCCTGTGGAGAGCGCCTCCTCTTGAGATGCGACGGGAACGCCGGGAATTCTTTCCCGACCACGCAGGGAAAGGATCCCTCTCTCGAGCTAGGAGGCGGAAACGGGGCTCCTCTGGATGTGGGCGGGACTCTCGTGCTTCCTCTCGAGTGGAGACGGGTATGTCGGGGAACTTCTTGAGTTGCAGCAAGGGTGTGAAGGACCCTTTGGAAGTTCCAGAGGTTAGTGTGATTAGCCTCGAGACGCCTCAGCGGAAATGGGCCTCATCTCGCCTGGAGGGGAGAACCTCCTGGATTTTCTCGAGTTGCGGCAGGTGCTCGACTTACGACGGGGACCTCAGGGACCCGCTCTGGTGGCCTCAGGAAAGGCCAGTCCCCATGCGAGTTGCTCGGGGGCCTCTCGGGATTCCTCTCCCGTCGATGCCGGGCCTAAGACCTTGTGTGGAGTCGGTGCCGGAACCTGAGGATTCCTCTCCAGTGCTGACATGGATCTTGGGGTACTTCTGGAGTCTCCCCAGGGGAGTCAGTCCTCGTCTCGAGTGGGGCATGCACGTGCTTTCCTCCCGAGCTGTAGCAGCAGTGTCACGCTTCCCTTCGCGTGGATCAAGGGATCTGTGGCTTTCCCTCGAGGCTTTCCACGAGGCTTTCCGCACAGGGCTGTCCCACGTGCCACCGTGGTGTGAGTCGATCCTCGGCTTGAAAGTCGAGGCAGTGCAGGGAAAACAGGTTTCCCTGGAATGGACTGAGACATCTGGGGGACTCTGGGAATGGTGGCACGACCCTGGAGTTCCTCTCGCCTTTCCTGTGGAGAGCGCCTCCTCTTGAGATGCGACGGGAACGCCGGGAATTCTTTCCGACCACGCAGGGAAAGGATCCCTCCTCTCGAGCTAGGAGGCGGAAACGGGGCTCCTCTGGATGTGGGCGGGACTCTCGTGCTTCCTCTCGAGTGGAGACGGGTATGTCGGGGAACTTCTTGAGTTGCAGCAAGGGTGTGAAGGACCCTTTGGAAGTTCCAGAGGTTAGGTGTGATTAGCCTCGAGACGCCTCAGCGGAAATGGGCCTCATCTCGCCTGGAGGGGAGAACCTCCTGGATTTTCTCGAGTTGCGGCAGGTGCTCTCGACTTACGACGGGGACCTCAGGGACCCGCTCTGGTGGCCTCAGGAAAGGCCAGTCCCCATGCGAGTTGCTCGGGGGCCTCGGGATTCCTCTCCGTCGATGCGGGGCCTAAGACCTTGTGTCGTGCCGGAACCTGAGGATTCCTCTCCAGTGCTGACATGGATCTTGGGGTACTTCTGGAGTCTCCCCAGGGGAGTCAGTCCTCGTCTCGAGTGGGGGCATGCACGTGCGCTTTCCTCCCGAGCTGTAGCAGCAGTGTCACGCTTCCCTTCGCGTGGATCAAGGGATCTGTGGCTTTCCCTCGAGGCTTTCCCAACCACGAGGCTTTTCCACAGGGCTGTCCACGTGCCACCGTGGTGTGAGTCGATCCTCGGCTTGAAAGTCGAGGCAGTGCAGGGAAAACAGGTTTCCCTGGAATGGACTGAGACATCTGGGGACTCTGGGAATGGTGGCACGACCCTGGAGTTCCTCTCGCCTTTCCTGTGGAGAGCGCCTCCTCTTGAGATGCGAGGAACGCCGGGAATTCTTCCCGACCACGCAGGGAAAGGATCCCTCCCTCGAGCTAGGAGGCGGAAACGGGGCTCCTCTGGATGGGGCGGGACTCTCGTGCTTCCTCTCGAGTGGAGGGTATGTCGGGGAACTTCTTGAGTTGCAGCAAGGGTGTGAAGGACCCTTTGGAAGTTCCAGAGGTTAGGTGTGATTAGCCTCGAGACGCCTCAGCGGAAATGGGCCTCATCTCGCCTGGAGGGGAGAACCTCCTGGATTTTCTCGAGTTGCGGCAGGTGCTCTCGACTTACGACGGGGACCTCAGGGACCCGCTCTGGTGGCCTCAGGAAAGGCCAGTCCCCATGCGAGTTGCTCGGGGCTCTCGGGATTTCTCCCGTCGATGCGGGGCCTAAGACCTTGTGTGGAGTCGGTGCCGAACCTGAGGATTCCTCTCCAGTGCTGACATGGATCTTGGGTACTTCTGGAGTCTCCCCAGGGGAGTCAGTCCTCGTCTCGAGTGGGGGCATGCACGTGGATCTCGACTTGGACAGCCCTGTTTTGGGAAAGCCTCGAGGGAAAGCCACAGATCCCTTGATCCACGCGAAGGAAGCGTGACACTGCTGCTACAGCTCGGGAGGAAAGCGCACGTGCATGCCCCACTCGAGACGAGGACTGACTCCCCTGGGAGACTCCAGAAGTACCCAAGATCCATGTCAG
This sequence comes from Capra hircus, assembly GCF_001704415.2. Classification (NCBI taxonomy): domain Eukaryota; kingdom Metazoa; phylum Chordata; class Mammalia; order Artiodactyla; family Bovidae; genus Capra; species Capra hircus. Next base: position 4,174 of record NW_017197451.1, read on the forward strand.
CACTGGAGGAATCCTCAGGTTCCGGCACCGACTCCACACAAGGTCTTAGGCCCCCATCGAGGAGAGGAATCCCGAGCCCCCGAGCAACTCGCATGGGGACTGGCCTTTCCTGAGGCCACCAGAGCGGGTCCCTGAGGTCCCCGTCGTAAGTCGAGAGCACCTGCCGCAACTCGAGAAAATCCAGGAGGTTCTCCCTCCAGGCGAGATGAGGCCCATTTCCGCTGAGGCGTCTCGAGGCTAATCACACCTAACCTCTGGAACTTCCAAAGGGTCCTTCACACCCTTGCTGCAACTCAAGAAGTTCCCCGACATACCCGTCTCCACTCGAGAGGAAGCACGAGAGTCCCGCCCACATCCAGAGGAGCCCCGTTTCCGCCTCCTAGCTCGAGAGGAGGGATCCTTTCCCTGCGTGGTCGGAAAGAATTCCCGGCGTTCCCGTCGCATCTCAAGAGGAGGCGCTCTCCACAGGAAAGCGAGAGGAACTCCAGGGTCGTGCCACCATTCCCAGAGTCCCCCAGATGTCTCAGTCCATTCCAGGGAAACCTGTTTTCCCTGCACTGCCTCGACTTTCAAGCCGAGGATCGACTCACACCACGGTGGCACGTGGGACAGCCCTGTGGAAAGCCTCGTGGGAAAGCCGAAAGCCTCGAGGGAAAGCCACAGATCCCTTGATCCACGCGAAGGGAAGCGTGACACTGCTGCTACAGCTCGGGAGGAAAGCGCACGTGCATGCCCCCACTCGAGACGAGGACTGACTCCCCTGGGGAGACTCCAGAAGTACCCCAAGATCCATGTCAGCACTGGAGAGGAATCCTCAGGTTCCGGCACCGACCACACAAGGTCTTAGGCCCCGGCATCGACGGGAGAAATCCCGAGAGGCCCCCGAGCAACTCGCATGGGGACTGGCCTTTCCTGAGGCCACCAGAGCGGGTCCCTGAGGTCCCCGTCGTAAGTCGAGAGCACCTGCCGCAACTCGAGAAAATCCAGGAGGTTCTCCCCTCCAGGCGAGATGAGGCCCATTTCCGCTGAGGCGTCTCGAGGCTAATCACACCTAACCTCTGGAACTTCCAAAGGGTCCTTCACACCCTTGCTGCAACTCAAGAAGTTCCCCGACATACCCGTCTCCACTCGAGAGGAAGCACGAGAGTCCGCCCACATCCAGAGGAGCCCCGTTTCCGCCTCCTAGCTCGAGAGGAGGGATCCTTTCCCTGCGTGGTCGGGAAAGAATTCCCGGCGTTCCCGTCGCATCTCAAGAGGAGGCGCTCTCCACAGGAAAGGCGAGAGGAACTCCAGGGTCGTGCCACCATTCCCAGAGTCCCCCAGATGTCTCAGTCCATTCCAGGGAAACCTGTTTTCCCTGCACTGCCTCGACTTTCAAGCCGAGGATCGACTCACACCACGGTGGCACGTGGGACAGCCCCCTGTGGAAAGCCTCGTGGGAAAGCCTCGAGGGAAAGCCACAGATCCCTTGATCCACGCGAAGGGAAGCGTGACACTGCTGCTACAGCTCGGGAGGAAAGCACGTGCATGCCCCACTCGAGACGAGGACTGACTCCCCTGGGAGACTCCAGAAGTACCCCAAGATCCATGTCAGCACTGGAGAGGAATCCTCAGGTTCCGGCACCGACTCCACACAAGGTCTTAGGCCCGGCATCGACGGAGAGGAATCCCGAGAGGCCCCCGAGCAACTCGCATGGGGACTGGCCTTTCCTGAGGCCACCAGAGCGGGTCCCTGAGGTCCCCGTCGTAAGTCGAGAGCACCTGCCGCAACTCGAGAAAATCCAGGAGGTTCTCCCTCCAGGCGAGATGAGGCCCATTTCCGCTGAGGCGTCTCGAGGCTAATCACACCTAACTCTGGAACTTCCAAAGGGTCCTTCACACCCTTGCTGCAACTCAAGAAGTTCCCCGACATACCCGTCTCCACTCGAGAGGAAGCACGAGAGTCCCGCCCACATCCAGAGGAGCCCCGTTTCCGCCTCTAGCTCGAGAGGAGGGATCCTTTCCCTGCGTGGTCGGGAAAGAATTCCCGGCGTTCCCGTCGCATCTCAAGAGGAGGCGCTCTCCACAGGAAAGGCGAGAGGAACTCCAGGGTCGTGCCACCATTCCCAGAGTCCCCAGATGTCTCAGTCCATTCCAGGGAAACCTGTTTTCCCTGCACTGCCTCGACTTTCAAGCCGAGGATCGACTCACACCACGGTGGCACGTGGGACAGCCCTGTGGAAAGCCTCGTGGGAAAGCCTCGTGGGAAAGCCTCGAGGGAAAGCCACAGATCCCTTGATCCACGCGAAGGGAAGCGTGACACTGCTGCTACAGCTCGGAGGAAAGCGCACGTGCATGCCCCACTCGAGACGAGGACTGACTCCCCTGGGGAGACTCCAGAAGTACCCCAAGATCCATGTCAGCACTGGAGAGGAATCCTCAGGTTTCCGGCACCGACTCCACACAAGTCTTAGGCCCCGGCATCGACGGGAGAGGAATCCGAGAGGCCCCGAGCAACTCGCATGGGGACTGGCCTTTCCTGAGGCCACCAGAGCGGGTCCCTGAGGTCCCCGTCGTAAGTCGAGAGCACCTGCCGCAACTCGAGAAAATCCAGGAGGTTCTCCCCTCCAGGCGAGATGAGGCCCATTTCCGCTGAGGCGTCTCGAGGCTAATCACACCTAACCTCTGGAACTTCCAAAGGGTCCTTCACACCCTTGCTGCAACTCAAGAAGTTCCCGACATACCCGTCTCCACTCGAGAGGAAGCACGAGTCCCGCCCACATCCAGAGGAGCCCCGTTTCCGCCTCTAGCTCGAGAGGAGGGATCCTTTCCCTGCGTGGTCGGGAAAGAATTCCCGGCGTTCCCGGCGCATCTCAAGAGGAGGCGCTCTCCACAGGAAAGGCAAGAGGAACTCGAGGTCGTGCCACCATTCCAGAGTCCGCCAGAAAATTCCTTGTCGGGAATTTTATTGGCCTTCCGCGTAAACCTAGCTATTCAGCCTTTTCCTCCAGTTAATCTTCTTACTACCCTATAATTTCTTAATCTAATCTTACATTAATAAATACACAAGACTTTCCACGTCAACGCCGTCCATCCGTCGAATTCCCTGGATGCAGCGGGGCTGGACCCGGCACACTGAGATATCTGGGGACTCTTGGAATGATGGCACGACACTGGAGTTTCTCTCGCCTTTCCTGTGGAGAGCGCCTCCTCATGAGATGCGACGGAACACCGGGAATTCTTTCCGGAACATACAGGAAAGGATACCTGACCGCGAGGTACGAGGCGGAAACGGGGCTCCTCTGATGTGGCGGGACTCTCGTGCTTCTCTCGAGTGGAGTCAGGTATGTTGGGGAACTTCTTGAGTTGTAGCAAGGGTGAAGGACCCTTTGGAAGTTCCAGAGGTTAGGTGTGATTAGCCTCGAGACGCCTCAGAGGAAAAGGGCCTCATCTCGCCTGGAGGGGAGAACCTCCTGGATTTTCTCGAGTTGCGGCAGGTGCTTTCGACTTACGACGGGGACCTCAGGGACCCGCTCTGGTGCCTCAGGAAAGGCCAGTCCCCATGCGAGTTGCTCGGGGCCTCTCGGATTCCTCTCCCTTCGACGCCGGGGCCTAAGACCTTGTGTGGAGTCGGTGCCGAACCTGAGGATTCCTCTCCAGTGCTGACATGCATCTTGCGGTACTTCTGGAGTCTCCCCAGGGAGTCAGTCCTCGTCTCGTGTGGGGCATGCACGTTCGCTTTCCTCCCGAGCTGTAGCAGAACTGTCACGCTTCCCTTCGCGTGGATCAAGGGATCTGTGGCTTTCCCTCGAGGCTTTCCACGAGGCTTTCCCACGAGGCTTTCCCACACCGTGCCACGCTCCTCGGCTTGAAAGTCACATGCAGGGCAGGGAAAACAAGTGGCACCCCCTGG
>NW_017197452.1:0-8065 GCF_001704415.2 Capra hircus
TAGTTTGCTAATCTAATCTTACATTAATAAATAAACAAGTCTTTTCCACGCCCAAGCCGTCACCCTTCGAATTCCCTGGATCCACCGGGGCTGACACCGGCATAAGACCTTGTGTGGAGTCGGTGCCAGAACCTGAGGGATTCCTCTTCCAGTGCTGACATGGATCTTGGGGTACTTCTGGAGTCTCCCAGGGGAGTCAGTCCTCGTCTCGAGTGGGGGCATGCACGTGCGCTTTCCTCCCGAGCTGTAGCAGCAGTGTCACGCTTCCCTTCGCGTGGATCAAGGGATCTGTGGCTTTCCCTCGAGGCTTTCCCACGAGGCTTTCCCACGAGGTTTTCCCACAGGGATGTCCCACGTGCCACCCGTGGTGTGAGTCCATTCTCGGCTTAGAAAGTCGAGACAGTGCAGGGAAAACAGGTTTCCCTGGAATGGACTGAGACATCTGGGAGACTCTGGGAATGGTGGCACGACCCTGGAGTTCCTCTCGCCATTCCTGTAGAGAGCGCCTCCTCTTGAGATGTGACGGGAACGCCGGGAATTCTTTCCCGACCACGCAGGGAAAGGATCCCTCCTCTCGAGCTAGGAGGCGGAAACGGGGGTCTCTGCTGGATGTGGGCGGAATCTCGTGCTTACTCTCGAGTGGAGACCGGTTTGTCGAGGAACTTCTTGAGTTGCAATAAAGGTGTGAAGGACCCTTTGGAAGTTCCAGAGGTTAGATATGATTAGCCTCCAGACGGTCAGCGGAAATGGGCCTCATCTCGCCTGGAGGGAGAAACTTCCTGGATTTTCTCGAGTTGTGGCAGGTGCTCTCGACTTACGACTGGGACCTCACGGACCCGCTCTGGTGGCCTCAGGAAAGGCCAGTCCCCATGCGAGATGCACGGGGGCCTCTCGGATTCCTCTCCGTCGAAGCCGGGGCCTAAGACCTTGTGTGGAATCGGTGCCGGAACCTGAGGATTCCTCTCCAGTGCTGACATGGATCTTGGGGTACTTCTGGAGTCTCCCCAGGGGAGTCAGTCCTCGTCTCGAGTGGGGTCATGCAGGTGCGCTTTCCTCCCGAGCTGTAACAGCAGTGTCGCGCTTCCCTTGCGTGGATCAAGGGATCTGGGACTTTCCCTCGATGCTTTCCCACGAGGTTTTCCCACGAGGCTTTCCCACAGGGCTGTCCCACGTGCCACCTTGGTGTGAGTCGATCCTCGACTTGAAAGTCGAGGCAGTGCAGGGAAAACAGTTTTCCATGGAATGGACTGAGACTTCTGGGGAATCTGGGAATATTGACACGACACTGGAGTTCTCTCGACTTTCCTGTGGAGAGCGCCTCCTCTTGAGTTGCGACAGGAACGCCGGGAATTTTTTCCGACCACGCAGGGAAAGGATCCCTCCTCTCGAGCTAGGAGGCGGAAACGGGTCTTCGCTGGATGTGGGCGGGACTCTCGTGCTTCCTCTCGAGTGGAGACCAGTTTTTCGAGGAACTTCTTGAGTTGCAGTAAGGGTGTGAAGGACCCTTTGGAAGTTCCAGATGTTAGATGTGATTAGCCTCCAGACGCCTCAGCGGAAATGGGCCTCATCTCGCCTGGAGGGGAGAACGTCCTGGATTTTCTCGAGTTGCGGCAGGTGATCTCGACTTACGACGGGGACCTCAGGGACCCGCTCTGGTGGCCTCAGGAAAGGCCAGTCCCCTTGCGCGTTGCTCGGGGCCTCTCGGGGGCCTCTCGGGTTTCCTCTCCGATCGATGCTGGGGCCTAAAACCTTGTGTGGAGTCGCTGCCGGAACCTGAGCATTCCTCTCCAGTGCAGACATGGATTATGGGGTTACTTCTGGAGTCTCCCCAGGGGAGTCAGTCCTCGTCTCGAGTGGGGGCATGCACGTGCGCTTTCCTCCCGAGCTGTAGCAGCAGTGTCACGCTTCCCTTCGCGTGGATCAAGAGATCTGTTGCTTTCCCTAGAGGCTTTCCCACGAGGCTTTCCCATGAGGCTTTCCACAAGGCTGTCCCACGTGCCACCGTGCTGTGAATCGACCCTCGGCTTGAAAGTCGAGACAGTGCAGGGAAAACAGTATCCCTGGAATGGACTGAGACATCTGGGACACTGGAATGGTGGCACGACCCTGGAGTTCCTCTCGCCTATCCTGTGGAGAGCGCCTCCTCTTGAGATGCGACGGGAACGCCGGGAATTCTTTCCCGACCACGCAGGGAAAGGATCCCTCCTCTCGAGCTAGGAGGCGGAAACGGGGCCTCTGGATGTGGGCGGGACTCTCATACTTCCTCTCGAGTGGAGACGGGTATATCGGGAACTTGTTGAGTTACAGCAAGGGTGTGAAGGACCCTTTGGAAGTTCCAGAGGTTAGGTGTGATTAGCCTCGCGGCGCCTCAGCGGAAATGGGCCTCATCTCGCCTGGAGGGGCGAACCTCCTGGTTTTCTCGAGTTGCGGCAGGTGCTCTCGACTTACGACGGGGACATCAGGGACCCGCTCTGGTGGCCTCAGGAAAGGCCAGTCCCCATGCGAGTAATTCGGGGGCCTCTAGGGCCTCCTCTCCCGTCGATGGGGCCTAAGACCTTGTGTAGAGTCGGTGCCGGAACCTGAGCATTCCTCTCCAGTGCTGACATGGATTTTGGGGTACTTTTGGAGTCTCCCTAGGGGAGTCAGTCCTCGTCTCGTTTGGGGGCATGCAAGTGCGCTCTCCTCCCGAGATGGGCAGCGGTGTCATGTTTCCCGTCGAGTGGATCAAGGAATCAGTGGCTTTTCTCGAGTCTTTTCCACAAGGCTTTCCCACGAGGCTTTTCCACAGGGCTGTCCCACGTGCCAACGTGGTGTGAGTCGATCCTCGGCTTGAAACTCGAGGCAGTGGCAGGGAATACAGGTTTCCCTGGAATGGACTGAGACCTCTGGGGGACTATCAGATTGGTGGCACACCCTGGAGTTCCGCTCGCCTTTCCTGTGGAGAGGGCCTCCTCTTGAGATGCGACGGGAACGCCGGGAATTCTTTCCGAGAAACACAGGGAAAGGATCCCTCCTCTCGAGCTAGGAGGCGGAAACGGGGCTCCTCTAGATGTGGGCGGGAATCTCGTGCTTCCTCTCGAGTGGAGACGGGTATGTCAGGGAACTTCTTGAGTTGCAGCAAGGGTGTGAAGGACCCTTTGGAAGTTCCATAGGTTAGGTGTGATTAGCCTCGAGACGCCTCTGGGAAATGGGCCTCATCTCGCCTGGAGGGGAGTACTTCCTGAATTTTCTCGAGTTGTGGCAGGCGCTCTCGACTTACGACGGGGACCTCAGGGACCCGCTCTGGTGACCTCAGGAAAGGCCAGTCCACATGCGAGTTGATTGGGGGCCTCTCGGGATTCCCTCTCTCGTCGATGCCAGGGCCTAAGATCTTGTATGGAGTCCGTGCCGGAACCTGAGCATTCCTCTCCAGTGCAGACATGGATCCTGGGGTACTTCTGGAGTCTCCCCAGGGGAGTCAGTCCTCGTCTCGAGCGGGGCATGCACGTGCGCTTTCCTCCCGAGCTGTAGCACAAGTGTCACGCTTCCCTTCGCGTGGATCAAGAGATCTGTGGCTTTCCCTTGAGGCTTTCCCACGAGGCTTTCCCACGAGGCTTTCTCACAGGGCTGTCCCACGATGCCACCGTGGTGTGAGTCGATCCTCGGCTTTAAAGTCGAGGCAGTGCAGGGAAAACAGGTTTCCCTGGAATGGACTGAGACATCTGGGGGACTCTGGGAATGGTGTCACGACCCTGGAGTTCCTCTCGCCTTCCCTGTGGAGAGCGTCTCCTCTTGTGATGCGACGGGAACGCCGGGAATTCTTTCCCGAACACGCAGGGAAAGGATCCCTCCTCTCGAGCTAGGAGGCGGAAACGGGGCTCCTCTGGATGTGGGCAGAACTCTCCTGCTTCCTCTCGAGTGGAGACGGGTATGTCGGGAAACTTCCTGAGTTGCATCAAGGGTGCGAAGGACCTTTTGGAAGCTCCAGAGGTTAGGTGTGATTAGCCTCGAGATGCCTCAGCGGAAATGGCACTCATCTCGCCTGGAGGGGAGAACCTCCTGGATGTTCTCGAGTTGCGGCAGGTGCTCTCGACTTTCGACGGGGACCTCAGGGACCCATTCTGGTGGCCTCAGGAAAGGCCATTCCCCATGGGAGTTGCTCGGGGGACTCTTGGGATTCCTCTCCCGTCGATGCTGCGGCCTAAGACCTCGTGTGGAGTCGGTGCCAGAACCTGAGGATTCCTCTCCAGTGCTGACATGGATCTTGGGGTACTTCTGTAGTCTCCCCAGGAGACTCAGTCCTCGTCTCGAGTGGGGGCATGCACGTGCGATTTCCTCCCGAGCTGTAGCAGCAGTGTCACGCTTCCCATCGCCTGGATCAAGGGATCTGTGGCTTTCCCTCGAGGCTTTCCCACGAGGCTTTCCCACAAGGCTTTCCCACAGGGCTGCCCCACGTGCCACCGTGGTGTGAGTCGATCCTCGGCTTGAAAGTCGACACAGTGCAGGGAAAACAGGTTTCCCTGGAATGGACCTAGACATCTGGGGGACTCTGGGAATGGTGGCACGACCCTGGAGTTCCTCTCGCCTTTCCTGTGGAGCCCACCTCCTCTTGAGATGCGAGGAGAATCGCCGGGAATTCTTTCCCGAACACGCAGGGAAAGGTTCCCTCCTCTCAAGCTATGAGGCGGAAACGGGGCCCCTCTGGATGTTTACTTGGTACTCTCCGTGCTTCCTCTTGAGTGGAGACCGGTATATCAGGGAACTTCTTGAGTTGCAGCAAGGGTGTGAAAGACCTTTGGAGTTCCAGAGGTTAGGTGTGATTAGCCTCGAGACGCCTCAGCAGAAATGGGCCTCATCATCGCCTGGAGGGGAGAATCCTCCTGGATTTTCTCGAGTTGCGGCAGGTGCTCTCGAATTGAGACGTTGTCCTCAGGGACCCGCTCTGGAGGCCTCTGGAAATGCCAGTCCCCATGGGAGTTGCTCGGGGACCTCTCGGGATTCCACTCCCGTCGATGCCGGGGACTAAGACATTGTGTGGAGTCGTTCCGGAACCTGAGGCTTCCTCTCCAGTGCTGAAAAGGATCTTGGGGAACTTCTGGACTCTCCCCAGTGGAGTCAGTCCTCGTCTCGAGTGGGGGCATACAAGTGCGCTTTACTCTCGAGCTGTAGCAGCATTGTAACGCTTCCCTTCGCGTGGATCAAGGGATCTGTGGCTTTCCCTCTAGGCTTTCCCACGAGGCTTTCCCACGAGGCTTTCCCACAGGGCTGTCCCACGTGGCAACGTGGTGTGAGTCGATCCTCTGCTTGAAAGTCGAAACAGTGCAGGGAAGACAGGTTTCCCTGGAATGGACTGAGATATCTGGAGGACTCTGGGAATGGTGGCACAACCCTGGAGTTCCTCACGCCTTTACTGTGGAGAGTGCCTCCTCTTGAGATGCGACAGGAACGCCGGGAATTCTTTCCCGACCACGCAGGGAAAGGAACCCGTCTCTCGAGCAAGGAGGCCGAAACGGGTCTCCTCTGGATGTGGGCGGGACTCTCGTGCTTCATCCTGAGTGGAGTCGGGTATGCCGGGGAACTTCTTGAGTTGTAGCAAGGGTGTGAAGGAACCTTTGGAAGTTCCAGAAGTTAGGTGTGATTAGCCTCTAGACGCCTCAGCGGAAATGGGCCTCATCTCCCCTGGAGGGGAGAACCTCCTGGATTTTCTCGAGTTGTGGCAGGTGCTCTCGACTTAAGACGGGGACCTCAGGGACCTGCTCTGGTGGCCTCAGGAAAGGCCAATCCCCATGCGAGTTGCTCAGGGGCCTCTCGGGATTCCTCTCCCGTCGATGCCGGGGCTTAAGACCATGTGTGGAATCGGTGTCGGAACCTGAGGATTACTCTCCAGTGCTGACATGGATCTTGGGGAACTTCTGGAGCCTACCCAGGGGACTCAGTCCTCGTCTCGAGTTGGCGCATCCACGTGAGATTTGCTCCGGAGCTGAAGCAGCAGTGTCACGCTTCCCTTCGCGTGGATCAAGGGATCTGTGGCTTTCCCCCGAGGCTTTCCCACGAGGCTTTCCCACGAGGCTTTCCCACAGGGCTGTCCCACGTGCCACCGTGGTGTGAGTCGATTCTCGGCTTGAAAGTCGAGGCAGTGCAGGGAAAACAGGTCTCCCTGGAATGGACTGAGACATCTGGGGGACTCTGGGAATGGTGGCACAACCCAGGAGTTCCTCTCGCCTTTCCTGTGGAGAGCGCCTCCTCTTGAGATGCGACGGGAACCCCGGGAATTCTTTCCCGACCACGCAGGGAAAGGATCCCTCCTCTCGAGCTAGGAGGCGGAAACGGGACTCCTCTGGATGTGGGCGGGACTCTCGTGCTTCCTCTCGAGTGGAGACGGATATGTCGGGGAAATTCTTGAGTTGCAGCAAGGGTGTGAAGGACCCTTCGGAAGTTCCAGAGGTTAGGTGTGATTAGCCTCGAGACCCCTCAGCGGAAATGGGCCTCATCTCGCCTGGAGGGGAGAACCTCCTGGATTTTCTCGAGTTGTGGCAGGTGCTCTCGAGTTATGACGGGGACATCAGGGACCCTCTCTGGTGGCCTCAGGAAAGGCCAGACGCCATGCGAGTTGCTCGGGGGCCTCTCGGGATTCCTCTCCCGTAGATGCAGTCGCCTAAGACCTTGTGTGGAGTCCGGTGCCGGAACCTGAGGATTCCTCTCCAGTGCTTACATGGATCTTGGGGTACTTCTGGAGTCTCCCAGGTGAGTCAGTCCTCATATCTATTGGGGTCATGCATATGCAATTTCCTCCAGAGCTGTAGCAGCAGTGTCACTCTTTCCTTCGCGTGGATCCAGGAATCTGTGGCTTTCCTTGGAGGCTTTCCCACGAAGGCTTTCCCACGAGGCTTTCCCACGACGTTTTCCCACTGGGCTGTCCCACGTACCACCGTGGTGTGAGTCGATCCTCGGCTTGAATGTCGAGGCAGTGCTGGGAAAACTGGTTTCCCTGTTATGGACTGAGCATCTGGGGGACTCTGGGAATAGTGTCACGACCCAGGAGTTCCTCTCGCCTTTCTGTGGTGAGCGCCTCCACTTGAGATGCGACGGGATCGCCGGGAATTCTTTCTCGACCACACAGGAAATGAATCCCTCCTCTGGAACTATGAAGCGGAAACGGGGCTCCTCTGGATGTGGGTGGGACTCTCGTGCTTCCTCTCGATTGGAAACGGGTATGTCGAGGAACTTCTTGTGTTGCAGCAAGGGTGTTAAGGACCCTTTGGAAGTTCCAGAGGTTAGGTGTGATTAGCATCGAGACGCCTCAGGGGAAATGGGCCTCATCTCGCCTGAAGGGGAGAACCTCCTGGATTTTCTCGAGTTGCGGCAGGTACTGTGGACTTAAGACGGGGACCTCAGGGACCGCCCTGGTGGCCTCAGGAAATGCCAGTCCCCATGAGAATTGCTCGGGGGCCTCTCGGGATTCCTGTCCCGTCGATGCCGGGGCCTAAGACCTTGTGTGTAGTCGATGCCGGAACCTGAGGATTCCTCTCCAGCCCTGACATGGATCTTGGGGTACTTCTGGAGTCTCCCCAGGGAAGTCAGTCCTCGTCTCGAGTGGGGCATGCTCGTGCGCTTTCCTCCCGAGCCTGAGCAGCTGTGTCGCGCTTCCCTTCGTGTGGATCAAGGGATCTGTGGCTTTCCCTCGAGGCTTTCCCACGAGGCTTTCCCACGAGGCTTTCCCACAGGGCTGTCCCACGTGCCACCGTGGTTTGAGTCGATCCTCGGCTTGAAAGTCGAGACAGTGCAGGGAAAACAGGTTTCCCTGGAATGGACTGAGACATGTGGGGATTCTGGGAATGGTGGCACGACCCTGGAGTTCCTCTCGCCTTTCCTGTGGAGAGCGCCTCCTCTTGAAATGCGCCGGGAACGCCGGGAATTCTTTCCCGACCACGCAGGGAAAGGATCCCTCCTCTGGATCTATCAGGCGGAAACGGGGCTCCTCTGGATGTGGGCGGGACTCTCGTGCTTCCCTCGAGTGGAGTCAGGTATGTTGGGGAACTTCTTGAGTTGCAACAAGGGTGTGAAGGACCCTTTGGAAGTTCCAGAG
>NW_017197453.1:0-8063 GCF_001704415.2 Capra hircus
TCAAATGTCTCAGTCCATTTCAGGGAAACCATTTTTCCCTGCCCTACCTCGACTTTCAAGCCGAGGATCGACTCTCACCTCGGTGGCACGTGGGACAGCCTTGTGGGAAAGCCTCGAGGGAAAGCCACAGATCCTTGATCCACGGAAGGCAAGTGGAACACTGCTGCTACAGATCGGGAAGAAAGTGCACGTGCATGCCCCACTCGAGACGAGGACTGACTCCCCTGGGGAGACTCCAGAAGTACCCAAAGATCCATGTCAGCACTGTAGAGGAATCCTCAGGTTCGGCACCAACTCCACACGAGACCTAGGCCCGGCATCGACGGGAGAGGAATCCGAGAGGCCCGAGCAACTCGAATAGGGACTGGCATTTCCAGAGGCCCACCAGAGCAGGTCCCTGAGGTCCCCGTCGTAAGTCGATAGCACCTGTCGCAACTCGAGAAAATCTTGGAGGTTCTCCCTCCAGGCGAGATGGGGCCCATTTTCCACTGAGGCGTTTCGAGGCCAATCACACCTAACCTCTGGAACTTACAAAGGGTCCTTCACACCCTTGCTGCAACTAAAAAAGTTCCCCGAAGTACCCGTCTCCACTCGAGGGGAAGCACGAGAGTCCCGCCCACATCAGAGGAGACCCGTTTCCCCTCCTAGCTCGAAAGGAGGGATCCTTTCCCTGCGTGGTCTGGAAAGAAGTCCCGTGTTCCTGTCGAATCTCAAGAGGAGTCGCTCTCCACAGGAAAGGCGAGAGGAACTCCAGGGTCGAGCCACCATACCCAGAGTGACCCAGATGTCTCAGTCCATTCCAGGGAAAACTGTTTCCCCTGCACTGCCTCGACTTTCAAGCCGAGGATCGACTCACACCACGGTGGCACGTGGGAGCCCTGTGGGAAAGCCTCTGGGAAAGCCTCGAGGGAAAGCCACAGATCCCTTGATCCATGGGAAGGGAAGCGTGACACTGCTGCTACAACTCGGGAGGAAAGCGCACGTGCATGCCCCCACTCTAGACGAGGACTGACTGCCCTGGGGAGACTCCAGAAGTACCCCAAGTTCCATGTCAGCACTGGAGAGGAATCCTCAGGTTCCGGCACCAACTCCACACAAGATCTTAGGCCCCGGCATCGACGGGAGAGGAAACCCGAGAGGCCCCCGAGCAACTCGCATGGGGACTGGCCTTTCCTGAGGCCACTAGAGCGGGTCACTGAGGTCCCCGTCGTAAGTCGAGAGCACCTGCCCGCAACTCGAGAAAATACAGGAGGTTCTCCCCTCCAGGCGAGATGAGGCCCATTTCCGCTGAGGCGTCTCGAGGCTAATCAATTCTAACATCTGGAACGTCCAAAGGGTCCTTCACACCCTTGCTGCAACTCAAGAAGTTCCCCGACATAACCGTCTCCACTTGAGAGGAAGCACAGAGTCCCGGCCACATCCAGAAGAGCCCCGTTTCCGTATCATAACTCGAGAGGTGGGATCCTTTCCTGCGTGGTCTGGAAAGAATTCGGGCGTTCCGTCGTATCTCAAGAGGAAGCGCTCTCCACAGAAAGGCGAGAGGTACTCCAGGGTCGTGCCACCATTCCCAGAGTCAACTAAATGTCTCCGTCCATTCCAAGGAAACCTGTTTTCCCTGCACTGCCTGGACTTTCCAAGCTGAGGATCGACTCACACCACGGTGGCACGTGGGACAACCCTGTGGGAAAGCCTCGTGGGAAAGCCTCGAGGGCAAGGCACAGATCCCTTGATCCACGCGAAGGGAAGGTGACACTGCTGCTACAGCTCGGGAGGAAAGCGCACGTGCATGCCCCCAGTCGAGACGAGGGACTGACTCCCCAGGGGAGACTCCAGAATTACCCAAGATCCATGTCAGCACTGGAGAGGAATCCTCAGGTTCCGACACCCCCTCCACACAAGATCTTAGGCCCCAGCATGGACGGGAGAGGAATCCCGAGAGGCCCCCGAGCAACTCGGCATGGGGACTGGCCTTTCCTGAGGCCACCAGAGCGGGTCCCTGAGGTCCCCGTCGTAAGTCGAGAGCCCCTGCCGAAACTCGAGAAAATCCAGGAGGTTCTCCCCTCCAGGCGAGATGAGGCCCATTTCCGCTGAGGCTTCTCAAGGCTAGTCACACCTAACCTCTGAAACTTCCAAACGGTCCTTCACACCCTTGCTGCCAACTCTAGAAGTTCCCCGACATACCCGTCTCCACTGGAGAGGAAGCAGGAGAGTCCAGCCCACATCCAGAGGAGCCCCGTTTCCGCCTCCTAGCTCGAGAGGAGGGATCCTTTCCCTGCCTGGTCTGTAAAGAATTCCTGGCGTTCCCGTCGCATCTCAAGATGAGGTGCTCTACACAGGAAAGGCGAGAGGAAACTCCAGGGACGTGCCACCATTCCCAGAGTCCCCCAGATGTCTCCGTCCATTCCAGGGACACCTGTTTTCCCTGCACTGCCTCGACTTTTCAAGCCGAGGATCGACTCACTGCGCGGTGACACGTGGGACAGCCCTGTGGGAAAGCCTCTAGGGAAAGCCACAGATCCGTTGATCCACTCGACGGGAAGCGTGACACGGCTCTAGAGCTGGGGAGGAAAGCGCACGTGCATGCCCCCACTCGAGACGTGGGACTGACTCCCCTGGGGGAGACTCCAGAAGTACAGCAAGATCCATGCCAGCCCTGGAGAGGAATCCTCAGGGTTCCGCAAACGACTCCACACAAGGTCTTAGGCCCGCATCGACGGAAGAGGGAATCCCGATAGGCCCCCGAGCAACTGTCATGGGGACTGTCCTTTCCTGAGGCCACCAGAGCGTGTCCCTTGAGGTCCCCGTTGTAAGTCGAGAGCACCTGCCGCAACTCGAGAAAATCCAGGAGGTTCTCCCTTCCAGGCGAGATGAGGCCCATTTCCGCTGAGGCTTCTCGAGGCTAATCACATCTAACCTCTGAAACTTCCAAAGGGTGATTCACACCCTTCCTGCAACTCAAGAAGTTCCCCGACATACCCGTCTCCACTCGAGAGGAAGCACAAGAGTCCCGACAACATCAGAGGAGCCCCTTTCCGCCTCCTAACTCGAGAGGAGGGATCCTTTCCCTGATTGTCTGGAAAGAATTCCTGGCATTCCCGTCGCATCTCAAGATGAGGTGCTCTCCACAGGAAAGGCGACAGGAACTCCAGGGTCGAGCCACCATACCCAGAGTCACCCAGATGTCTCAGTCCATTCCAGGGAAACCTGTTTCCCCTGCACTGCCTCGACTTTCAAGCCGAGGATCGACTCACACCACGGTGGCACGTGGGACAGCCCTGTGGGAAAGTCTCGTGGGGAAAGCCTTATGGGAAAGCCTCATGAGGAAGCCTCGAGGGAAAGCCACTGATCCCTTGATCCATGCGAAGGGAAGCGTGACACTGCTGCTACAGCTCGGGAGGAAAGCGCACGTGCATGCCCCTACTCGAGCCGAGGTCTGACGCCCCTGGGGAGACTCCAGAAGTCCCCGAAGATCTATGTCGGCACTGGAGAGGAATCCTCAGGTTCCGGCACTGGACTCCACACAAGGTCTTGCCCCGGCATCGACGGGAGAGGAATCCCGAGAAGCCCACGAGCAACTTGCATGAGGACTGGCCTTTCATGAGGCCACCAGAGCATATCTCTGAGGTCCAAGTCGTAAGTCGAGAGCTCCAGCTGCAACTCGAGAAAATCCAGGAGGTTCTCCCCTCCAGGCGAGATGAGGCCCATTTCCGCTGAGGCGTCTCGAGGCTAATCACACCTAACCTCTGAACTTCCAAAGGGTCCTTCACACCCTTGCTGCAACTCAAGAAGTTCCCCGACCTACCCGTCTCCACTCGAGAGGAAGTACGAGTGTCCCGCCCTCATCCAGAGGATCCCCATTTACACTTCCTAGTTCGAGAGAAGGGATCCTTTCCCTGCGTGTTCGGTAAAAAATTCTCCGGTGCTTCCGTCGCAGCTCAAGAGGAGGCGCTCTCCCAGGAAAGGCGAGAGGAACTCCAGGGTCGTGCCACCATTCCCAGAGACCCCCAGATGTCTCAGTCCATTCCAGGGAAACCTGTTTTGCCACACTGCCTCGACTTTCATGCCGAGGAACGACTCACACTACGGTGGCAACGTGCTACAAACCTGTTGGAAGCCTCGTGGGAAAGCCTCGAGGGATAGCCACAGATACCTTGATCCACGGGAAGGGAAGCGTGAATCTGCTGCTTCCGCTCGGGAGGAAAGCGCACGTGCATGCCCCCACTCGAGACGACGAAAGACTCCCCTGGGGAAACTCCAGAAGTAGCCCAAGATCCATGTCAGCACTGGAGAGGAATCCTCAGGTTCCGGCACCGACTCCACACAAAGGACTTAGGCCCCGGCATCGACCGGGACTGGAGGTCACGAGAGGACGACCCGAGCAACTCGCATGGATACTGGGCCTTTCCTGAGGCCACCAGAGCGGGTCCCTGAGGTCCCCCATCGGTAAGTCGAGAGCACCTGCCGCAACTAGAGAAAATCCAGGTGGTTTTCCCCTGAGGCGAGATGAGGCCCATTTCTGCTGAGGTGTCTCAAGGGCTAATCACACCTAACCTCTGTAACTTCCAAAGGTTGATTCACACCCTTGCTGCAACTCAAGAAGTTCACCGGACATACCCGTCTCTACTTGAGAGGAAGCACGAGAGTACCGCTCACATCCAGAGGAACCCCGTTTCCGCCTCCTAGCTCGAGAGGAGGGATCATTTCATTTCGTGGTTCGGGAAAGGAATACCCAGCGTTCCCGTCGCTTCTCAAGAGGAGGCGCTCTCCACAGGAAAGGCGAGAGGAACTCCAGGGTGTTGCCACCATTCCCAGAGTCCCCCAGATGTCTCAGTCCATTCCAGGGAAACCTGTTTTCCCTGCCACTGCCTCGACTTTCCAGCCAAGGATAGACTCACACCACGGTGGCACGTGGGACAGCCCTGTGGGAAAGTCTCGTGGGAAAGCCTTATGGGAAAGCCTCATGAGGAAGCCTCGAGGGAAAGCCACTGATCCCTTGATCCATGCGAAGGCGAAGCGTGACACTGGCTGCTACAGCTCGGGAGGAAAGCGCACGTGCATGCCCCCACTCGAGCCGAGGTCTGACGCCCCTGGGGAGACTCCAGAAGTCCCCGAAGCTCCATGTCGGCACTGGAGAGGAATCCTCAGGTTCCGGCACTGACTCCACACAAGGTCTTGCCCCGGCATGGACGGGAGAGGAATCCCGAGAGGCCGCCGAGCAACTCGCATGGGGACTGGCCTTTCATGAGGCCACCAGAGCGGGTCCCTGAGGTCCCCGTCGTAAGTCGAGAGCACCTGCTGCAAGTCGAGAAAAATCCAGGAGGTTCTCCCCTCCAGGCGAGATTGAGGCCCATTTCCGCTGAGGGCGTTCGAGGCTACTGGAACTTCCAAAAGGGTCGTTCACACCCTTGTTGCAACTCAAGAAGTTCCCCGACATTCCCGTCTCCACTCGAGAGGAAGCAGCGAGAGTCCCGGCCTCATCCAGAGGAGCCCCGTTTCCCGTCTCCTAGCTCGAGAGGAGGGATCCTTTCCCTGCGTGTTCGGGAAAGAATTCCCGGCGTTCCGGTCGTCGCATCTCAAGAGAGGCGCTCTCCACAGGAAAGGCGAGAGGAACTCCAAGGTCGTGCCACCATCCCAGAGCCAACCAGATGTCTCCGTCCTTTCCAGGGAAACCTGTTTTCCAAGCACTGCCTCGACTTTCAAGCCGAGGATCGACTCACACCACGGTGGCACGTGGGACAGCCCTGTGGGAAAGCCTCGTGGAAAGCCTCGAGGGAAAGCCCTGATCCCTTGATCCACGGGAAGGGAAGCGTGACACTGCTGCTACAGCTCGGGAGGAAAGCGCATGTGAATGCCCCCACTCGGACGAGGACTGACTCCACTGGGAACTACAGAAGTACCCCAAGATCCATTTCAGCACTGGAGAGGAATGCTCAAGTTCCGGGACCGACTCCACACAAAATCTTAGACCCGGCATAGACGGGAGAGGAATCACGAGAGGCCCCCGAGCAACTCGCATGGGACAGGCCTTTCCTGAGGCCACCAGAGCGGGTCCCTGACGTTCCCGTCGTAAGTTGAGAGCACCTGCCGAAACTCGAGAAATCCAGGAGGTTCTCCCCTCCAGGCGAGATGAGGCCATTTCCGCTGAGGCGTCTCGAGGCTAATCACACCTAAACTTTGGAACTTCCAAAGGGTCCTTCACACCCTTGCTGCAACTCAAGAAGTTCTGCAACATTCCCGACTCCACTCGAGAGGAAGCACGAGAGTCCCGCCCACATCCAGAGGAGCCCCGTTTCCGCCTCCTAGCTCGAGGGGAGGATCCCTTTCCAACGTGTCGGGAAAGAATACGCCGGCGTTCCCATTGCATCTCAAGAGGAGGTGCTCTCCACAGGAAAGGCGAGAGGAACTCCAGGGTCGGCCACCATTCCCAGAGTCCCCTGGATGTCTCAGTCCATTCCAGGAAAACTGTTTTCCCAGCACTGCCTCGACTTTCAAGCCGAGGATCGACTCACACCACGGTGGCACTTGGGACAGCCCTGTGGGAAAGCCTCGTGGGAAAGCCTCGAGGGAAAGCCCCTGATCCCTTGATCCACGCGAAGGAAGCGTGACACTTCTGCTACAACTCGGGAGGAAAGCGACGTGCATGCCCACACTCGAGACAAGGACTGACTCCCATGGGGAGACTCCAGAAGTACCCCAAGATACATGTCAGCACTGGAGAGGAATTCTCAGGTTCCGGCGCTGACTCCACACAAGGTTTTAGGCCCCAGCATCGACGGGAGAGGAAACCCTAGAGGCCCCCGAGAGGCCCCCGAGCAACTTGCATGGGGCCTGGCCTTTCCTGAGGGCACCAGAGCGGGTCCCTGAGGTCCCCGTCGTAAGTCGAGGGCACCTGCCGCAACTCGAGAAAATCCAGGAGGTTCTCCCCTCCAGGCGAGATGAGGCCCTTTACCGCTGAGGCGTCTCGAGGCTAATCACACCTAACCTATGGAACTTACAAAGGGTCCTTCACGCCCTTGCTGCAACTCAAGAAGCTCCCCCACATACCCGTCTCCACTCGAGAGGAAGCCCGAGAGTCCCCCCCATCCAGAGGAGCCCCGTTTACTGCCTCCTAACTCGAGAGGAGGGATCCTTTCACTGAGTGGTCGTCAAGTATTCCCGGAGTTCCCGTCTCATCTCAAGAGGAGGCGCTCTCCACAGGAAAGGCGAGAGGAACTCCAGGTTCGTGCACGCCATTCCAGAGGCCCCAAGATGTCTCAGTCCATTCCATGGAAACCTGTTTCTCCTGCACTGCCTCAACTTTCTAGCCTAGGGTCGACACACAACACGGTGGCACGTGGGACAGCCCTTTGGGAAAGTCTCGTGGGAAAGCCTCGTGGAAAAGACTCGTGGGAAAGCCTCGAGGGAAAGCCGCAGATACCTTGATCCACGCGAAGGGAAGCGTGACACTGCTGCTACAGCTCGGGAGGAAAGCGCACGTGCATGCCCCACTCGAGATGAGGACTGACTCCCGTTGGGAGACTGGAGAATTACCCAAGATCCTTGTCAGCACTGCAAAGGAATCCTCAGGTTCCGGCACCGACACCACACAAGGTCTTAGGCCCTGGCATTGACGGGAGAGGAACCCCGAGAGGGCCCTGAGTAACTCGCATGAGGACTGGTCTTTCCTGAGGCCACCAGAGCGGGTCTCTGAGGTCCCTGTCGTAAGTCGAGAGCACCTGCCGCAACTCGAGAAAATCCAGGAGGTTCTCCCCTCCAGGCGAGATGAGGCCCATTTCCGCAGAGGCGACTCGAGGCTTATCACACCTGACCTCTGGAACTTCCAAAGGGTCCTTCACACCCTTGCTGCAACTCAAGAAGTTCCCCGACATACCCGTCTCCACTCGAGAGGAAGCACGAGAGTCCCGCCCACATCCAGAGGAGCCCCGTTTCCGCCTCGTAGCTCGAGAAGAGGGATCCTTTCCCTTTCGTCGTCGGGAAAGAATTCCCAGCCTTCCGTCGCATCTCAAGAGGAGGCGCTCTCCACAGGAAAGACGAGAGGAACTCCAGGGCCTTGCCAGCATTCA
>NW_017197454.1:0-8063 GCF_001704415.2 Capra hircus
TTGCCACAAAAGCTCTGAGCAATCAAGCCTCGTCTTGGGCCTGGATTGAATTCTTCTCTCCATAGCCAAGAATCCCAGCATCTTTTCGTGGTTCAGCAACAATATTTCATTTCCTCTGCAGGAGAGAGCTAGTGAGCTTAGGTCTGTCTGGAACATTCTTGGATCCTGTGGGGAAAAATATTCCTGTGCACACATCTGGATACTGGCCTAGAGGCCAAAATTTGCATTTCTTTCCCGGGGAGCCCTAACGTGGTGTGACTTAGCAACTGCTTGAAAATCCATCCCATTGCTGTTTCCTCCTTCTGACAGAGCTAGCTTTGTTCCCTGCTTTGGGATGTCTCAACCGAAGGCCGGTCCATAGCTACTCGCCTGGGCCCATTGGATGTGCAAGGTGCCCTCGACTAGGTGACCCTAGCATGGCACTCAGCCCGCTCAGACACACTCCCGAGGCCTTCTTTCTCATGGGAAGCACTGCTCCAACCTAGGAATGTGTCTGCAATGCTTGGAAAGTGCAGTGAGACACACAGCCCTGACTCTGCAATTGAGGCCCTCAGAGCAAGCCTGCAGCTCTGATGTCTGAGAAGCAAAACACTTGCTGCAAAGAGAGGCCTGAAAAACACACTCTCTGTGGATGACTTTCCTTCCTCTAAGGAAGATAGTTTTCCCAGTCTCCTGCTTCCTGAATGTCACACAGCTGGAATGCGCTTGCTTGGAGGTCGTGATTCAGTGGCAATGACCCCTGAGGCCCTTTGCCCAGGAGGGCTCCCACACTCACAGGCAAATCAAAGCAACTTCCAAGTGAGTCAGCTCTTCACATCAAGTGGCCAAAGTATTTGGAGTTTCAGGTTCAGTATTAGTCCTTCCAATGTATATTCAGACCTGATTTCCTTTAGGATGGAGTGGTTGTGTCTCCTTGTAGTCTAAGCGACCTACAAGCATCTTCTCCAACACCACAGTTCAAAAGCATCCAATTTTCAGCTGTCACTTTCTTTATAGTACATCTTTCATATCCATCCATGACATATGGAAAAACCATAGCCTTGACTGGATGGATCTTTGTTGGCAAAGCAACGTCTCGGCTTTTTAATATGCTGTCTATTTTGGTCATCACTTTTCTTCCAAGTCATAAATATGTTTTAAGTTCATGGAGGCAGCCATCACCTGCAGTGATTTCCAAGCCCCCCAAAAATAGTCCGCTGCTGTTTCCAATGTTTTCCCATCTATTTGCCATGAAGTGATGAGACTGGATGCAATGATTTTAGTTTTCTGAATGCTGAGCTTTAAGCTAACTTTTTCACTCTCCTCTTTCACTTTCATCAGGAGACTCTTTAGTTCTTCTTCACTTTCTGCCATAAGGGTGGTGTCATCTGCATATCTGAGATTATTGATATTTCTCCCAGCAATCTGGATTCCAGCGTGTGCTTCCTCCAGCCCAGTGTTTCTCATGATGTACTCTGCATATAAGTTAAATAAGCAGGCTGACAATATACAGCCTTGACATATTCCTTTTCCTATTAAGAACCAGTCTGTTGTTCCATGTCCAGTTCGAACTGTTTCTTCCTGACCTGCATACAGGTTTCTCAAGAGACAGGTCAGGTGGTCTGGTATTCCCATCTCTTTCAGAATTTTTCCCAGTTTATTGTGATCCACACAGTCAAAGGCTTTGGCATAGTCAATAAAGCAGAAATAGATGTTTTTTTCTGGAACTCTCTTGCTTTTTCAATGATCCAGTGGATGTTGGCAGTTTGATCTCTGGTTTCTCTGCATTTTTTAAATCCCTCTTGAACATTTGGAAGTTCACAGTTCATGTGAACTTGGAGAATTTTGAGCATTACTTTACTAGTGTGTGAGATGAGTGCAATTGTGCAGCACCTTGAATATTTTTGTCATTGCCTTTCTTTGGGATTGGAATGAAAACTGACCTAATGACTAGATGTTTTCAATTGCATATGCTGAAAGAACTGGCTGTGCAGTTTTGAAGAAAAAAAAATCATTTTAACCCATTTTCTCTGAAGTGCAAGGCATATCATGGCCATCCCTGAATCATAAAATCACCTTTTCTTTATGTAGTCATAGTTTCATGCCTAAATTATATGCCAACTCGTGCTCAAATGGACTCTGATGTCAGGGGCAGATCAACTAATAAAAAGCTTGGATTGTCCCTCTGGAGGAAAGTGAGATCTTGGTCCCACGAGAAGAATCTGAAGGGTTAAGGGAACTTGCAAGAGTGGGGAAAGCTTAGTCCATCCAACATGTACCAAAATCTTAAATAAGGCTTATTTACTTTACCGAAGTAAAAAAACAGATGATGAAAACAATTATAAATCAATGAAAGGTAAAGAAATTCATAGTCTGTTATCAAAAATTGCATTCTAAGAAAACTTTGTTCTCTTAACCTAGAGAGGAGACTAAATTCCATCTGCTACCAGCTTACCAGAAGACAAACAAACAAACAAACAAATTATCGGTAAGCTTAAAAAAAGTATATTCCATATATCTTGAAGTAGCAGTATTTCTGCAAAGGCATCAGTGTGAAACCATAGAGGACATGGTTAAAACCTGAATTAAATAGAAATTGACAATGTAATCTGGTCACTGCTGCGACTTGAAATGCTTTAATATGATAACTGGAATTATAACTGACAGCATTTGACCAGGACATATCAGATTTTCACGGATGTCACATAATTTCTAGGATATCATATTAGAACTGAAGAATCTTTGAACCTAGGAAAGAAAACAACAGTCTCAAAGGCCCTTGCTGAATCATCTATCAGCAAGGAATGTCTTTGCAAGGATCGCAAAGTGAAGGGAAATTACACCGACCTGCCTCTGCCAACTTTGGTCCTCTGAGCAGATCTGGAGGTCTCCCTTTGTATAAGCTAACCTGTTCCTTCCAAATAGAGGTTGCAACACAAAACAAGTGGCCGCTATTCTTCCCCGAAGGAGGCTCTCTTTCCCCACATCCTGCGAAACTCCCTTTCCCAGCCTCCTGGAAAAGCGCTTCTTGCAGTTCCTTTCAGAAAATCCTATGGACGGAGAAGCCTGGTAGGCTGCAGTCCGTGGGGTCGCTGAGGGTCGGACACGAGACTGAGCGACTGCACTTTCATTTTCACTTTCATGCATTGGAGAAGGCAATGGCAACCCACTTACTGTTCTTGCCTGGAGAATCCCAGGGACGGGGGAGCCTAGTGGGCTACCATCTATGGCGTCGCACAGAGTCGAACACGACGTGAAGCAACTTAGCAGCAGCAGTAGCAGCAGGTCCTTTCTTAGGGGCAGTTATCCCTGAGATTGGGACCTGGAAAGCAGAGCCACCTCCACACACACGTCTTTTCTGTCCCCTTTCTCTGGAGGAGAGCTCTAGTGAGCCTAGGTCTGTCAGAAAAATTCTTGGCTTTGACGGATCACACCCGGTGTGTGAACCTGCATACCCGACCTAGGGCCACAGGGCACCTGTTTTGCTCGAGTGGGTCCTGAGAGGGTGCAGCATAGCAAGAGCTTAAAAATCCATCCAATTTGTCTTTTTTTTTTTTACCTCGAGAGAACGAGTTTGCTCCACCTCCACCTTTGGCAGTGTGGAGGAAGAGGCACAACCCTCTCCCAAAGGGACATAGGGCCTACCAGGAGGAAAGGCCCCTTGAGAGCTGAGCCCAGGTAGGCAGCCAGTGATGTCAAGCACACTCCCGCTGCTTGCTTCTTCATGGGCACTCCACGAATCTGCTAGGAATGTCTTTGCAAGGATCTCAAAGGGAAGGGGAGATACATGGCCCTGTCTCTGGAACTTCAGTCCTCTGAGCAGATCTGGAGGTCTTGAGTTGTATAAGGCAAACCTGTTCCTTCCAAATAGAGGCTTGCAAACACACCCCCGGTGGTTGCCTCTTCTTCCCCGAAGAAGTCTTTCTTCCCCACATGCTGCGAACTCCCTGTCCCAACCTCCAAGAATAGCGCTTCTTGCCATTCCTTTCTTAGAGGCAGTTATCTCTGAGCTGGGGGCTGTAGGGAGTAGCCCCACACTCACAGGGAAAGGCAAAGACTCCTCCATACATCTCCTCTATCCCCTTTGCTCTGGAGGAGAGCTCTAGTGAGCCTAGGTCTTTCAGGAAATTCTTGGCTTGGACAGGATCTCACCCTGTTTGTGAACCTGCATACCAACCAGGGGCCACAGAGCACCTGTTTCAGTAAAGTGGCCCTGAAAGGGTGCAGCCTAGCAAGAGCTTGAAAATCCATTCAATTGCTGTTTTTTGTACCTCTGACAGAGCGAGCTTGGCTCCACCCTTTGGCAGTGAGGAGAAAAGAGGCATGACACCCTCCCCAAGGGACATGGGGCCTACTTCGAGAGGAAAGGCCCTTGTGGAGATGAGGCCAGGAAGGCACACAGTCGTGTCAAACACACTCCACTGCTTGCTTCTTCAGGGGCACTCCCGCTATCAGCTAGAATGTCTTTGCAATGATCACAAAGGGAAGGGAGATACAGGGCCCTGCTTCTGGACCTCGGTGCTCTGAGCAAATCCGAGGTCTCCCGTTGTTGGTCAAGGTCAAGGTCAAGTTCAAGTTCAAGGTCAAGTTGAAGTTCAAGGTCAAGGTCAAGTTCAAGTTCATGGTAAAGGTCAAGTTCAAGTTCAGGTTTCAAGGTCAAGGTCAAGTTCAAGGTCAAGTTCAAGGTCAAGGTCACTTCAGGTCAAGGTCAAGGTCAAGTTCAGGGTCAAGTTCAAGGTTAAGGTTAAGTTCTAAGTCAAGTTCAAGGTCAGGTCAAGGTCAAGGTCAAGTTCAAATTCAAGGGCAAGGCAAGGCCCAGCCAGGCCAAGGCAAGGGCAAGGCAACGCCAAGGGCAAGGCCAAGGCCAGGCAAGGCAAAGCCAGGCCACCAAAAGCGAAGCCCAAACCCCGTAACGCCTGACAAAAGGCAGAAGCCACTAGGCCCCTGCGCAGAGGAAGCCACTAAAGGCAGCAAGGCCACAGAGCTTCCCCGACTCCCATTCCCACAGGAAGATATGAGGATAAAGGGCCTCATCCCAGCACAGCACCTGCTCCCACCACCACCCAACCCCGGCCCCGCCCCCGCAGCACTCCCCTGAAACAACACTGTCTCCCAGAAAAGAGAACGGAGAAGCCATGCGGTGTGCAAAGGAGCAAGATGAACGAACGATGCCAGGCCCTCCGAATTTGGGCACACCTGACGCCTCGGAACCCCGGGCCTGGCCGATGGGTCCCCGCCGTTCTCGGGTGGGAGGGGGTCAACACGTTGGCCGAGAGCCCTTGCCCAGGCCACCTGCAAATCCCCTGAGATGTGATCCGACCACAGGGACGAGGGCAAACGTACTGCTTGAGGTGCTGGAGGAGCCGGACGAAGCCATGGTGGGAGAGGCACACGGGCATGCTGCAGACTGCTGGCCGAGTGGGTGGGGACCCAGCAGCTCAGGACTCTGGAAAGCGGGAGGCGGCTCCGCCCCCATTGACGTCAATAAGGTTTGGGTGGGTAGATGGAGGGGGCCGCCCCTGGCCTCTTTCCAAGCAGAGACCCTGGACGGAGTCCCGTGGAGTGAGTGGGCTTTTCCCGGGCACGGCTGTGCCCCGGACCGCCAAGATCCCCGTTGGGGTGGGCGGGCAGTTCGGGGGCTTTGGTTTGTGGCCCTCCCTCTCAGCGGGGGTGGGATCAATCCCGGGTGGATCAATCAGGGGCCCTCAGCAGTGCCAAGGGAGCTCACCGCCCAGGAAACGCCCCTAGGTCCCTTTGAATTGGCCACCAACGCCCCCTTTCCCAGCCTGCCTTGCTCTGGGATTTCCCGCCTTTTCACATTCCACAGGTCCCTGGGCCTCGACTGTCCCCCTCTGGCTCCTCTGAGGCATTCTGGGACACCAGACGCTCTCTCCAGCGCCTCCACCTAGATCCCTCGCTGTCCTCGCCTCTGTTTCCCCCCTGCCCCCTCCCCAACTCCTCCGTGGGCTCTTGGCGTCCATTCCCTACAGCAGTCCCAGAGTGCCCCCCCGAGGGCTTTGAGTTGCCTGGAGCCCAAGGCTCCGGACAGAGACCTGAGGGGCCAGCGTCTGGACTGGCAGCTAATGCCATTTGGGGCTTTTCTCACGTGGAGCCTGAGGCCCGAATATCCACGGGCAACCCCCAGCGCGAGTGCCCTGGAGATACCCGACCAAGGGGACAGTGTACCCCCTACTGTGGGGAAGGAGGTTCCTGTTTTCCCTGCACTGGTTCGACTTTCACGCGAGGATCGATCACACCATGGTGGCAAGTGGAATAGCCCTGAGAGAAAGCCTCATGGGAAGACTCGAGGGAAAGCCACAGATCCCTTGATCCACGGGACGGGAAGCGAGACACTGCTGCTACCGCTCAGGAGGAAAGCGCACGTGCATGACCCCACTCGAGCCGAGGACTGACGCCACTTGGAGACTCCAGAAGTACGCCAAGATCCATGTCAGCACTGGAGAGCAATCCTCAGGTTCCGGTCCCGACTCCACACAAGGACTTAGGCCCCGGCATCGACAGGAGAGGAATCCTGAGAGGGCCCCTAGCACCTCGCATGGGGACTGGCCTTTCCTGAGGTCACCAGAGCGGGTCCCTGAGGTCTCTGTCGAAACTCGAGAGCACCTGCCGCAACTGGAGAAAATCCAGGAGGTTCTCCCCTCCAGGCGAGATGAGGCCCATTTCCGCTGAGGCGTCTCGAGGCTAATCACAACTAACCTCTGGAACTTCCAAAGGGTCCTTCACACCCTTGCTGCAAGTCAAGAAGTTCTCCGACATACCCATCTCCACTCGAGAGGAAGGACGAGGGTCCCGCCCACATCCAGTGGAGCCCCGTTTCCGCCTCGTAGCTCGAGAAGAGGGATCCTTTCCCTTCGTCTTCGGGAAAGAATTCCAGGCCTTCGCGTCGCATATCAAGAGGAGGCGCTTTCAACAGGAAAGACGAGAGGAACTCCAGGGCCTTGCCAGCATTCTAAGAGTCCCCCAGATGTCTAAGTCCATTCAGGAAGAACCTGTTTTCCCTGCACTGCCTCGACGTCCACGCGAGGATCGACTCACACCACCGTGGCACGTGGGACAGCCCTGTTGGAAAGCCTCGTGGGAAAGCCTCAATGGAAAGCGACAGATCCCTTGATCCACACGTCAGCAAGCGTGACACTGCTGCTACAGCTCGTGAGGAAATGGCAGGTGCATGCCCCCACACGAGATGAGGAATGACTCCCCTGGCGAGACTCCAGAAGTACGGAAAGATTCATGTCAGCAATGAGAGGCATCCTCAGGGTTGGCCCCGACTCCAAAAAGGTCTTAGGCCCCGCATCGACGGGGAGAGGAATCCCGAGAGGCTCCAGAGCAACTCGCTTGGGGACTGGCCTTTCCTGAGGCCACCAGAGCGGTCCCTGAGGTCCCGTCTTAAGTTGAGAGCACCTGCCACAACTCGAGAAAATCCAGGAGGTTCTCCCCTCCAGGCGAGATGAGGCCCATTTCCGCTGAGGCGTCTCGAGGATAATCACACCTAATATCTGGAACTTCCAAAGGCGTCCTTCACACCTTGCTGCAACTCAAGAAGTTCCCGACATACCCGTCTCCACTCGAGACGAAGCACGAGAGTCCCGCCCACATCCAGAGGAGCCCGTTTCGCCTCATAGCTAGAGAGGAGGGATCCTTTCCCTGCGTGGTCGGGAAGAGTTCCCGGCGTTCCCGTCGCATCTCAAGTGGAGGCGCTCTGCACAGGAAAGGCCAGAGGAACTCCACGGTCGTGTCACGATTCCCAGAGTCCCCCAGATGTCTCAGTCCATTCCAGGAAACCCTGTTTCCCTGCACTGCCTCGACTTTCAAGCGAGGATTGACTCACACCACGTGGCACGTGGGACAGCCCTGAGGGAAAGCCTCATGGGAAAGCCTCGTGGGAAAGCACCGAGGGAAAGCCACTGATCCATGATCCTCCCGACGGGAAGCATGATATTGCTGCTACAGCTCGGGAGGAAAGCAGAAGTGCATGCCTCCACACGAGACGAAGACTCACTCCTCAGGGGATACTCCAGAAGTACCCCAAGATCCATGTCAGCACTGGAGAGGAATCCTCAGTT
>NW_017197455.1:0-8063 GCF_001704415.2 Capra hircus
TCTGTGGCTTTCCCTAGAGGCTTTCCCACAGGGCTGTCCCACGTGTCACCGTGGCAGTGAGTCGATCCTCGGCTTGAAAAAAGTCGAGGCAGTGCAGGGAAAACAGGTGTCCCTGGATTGGACGGAGACATCTGGGGGACTCTGGGAATGGTGGCACGACCCTGGAGTTCCTCTCGCCTTTCCTGTGGAGAGCGCCTCCTCTTGAGATGCGACGGAAACGCCGGGAATTCTTTCCCGACCACGCAGGGAAAGGATCCCTCCTCTCGAACTTGGAGGCGGAAACGGGGCTCCTCTGGATGTGGCCGGGACTCTCGTGCTTCCTCTCGAGTGGAGACGGGTATGTCGGGGAACTTCTTGAGTTGCAGCAAGGGTGTGAAGGACCTTTGGAATTCCAGAGTTTAGGTGTGTTTTGAGTCGAGACGCCTTAGCGGAAACGGGCCTCATCTCCCCTGGAGGGGAGAATCTTCCTGGATTTTTTCGAGTTGCGGTAGGTGCTCTCGCCTTACGACGGTGACCACTGGGACCCGCTCTGGTGGCCTCAGGAAAGGCCAGTCCCATGCGAGTTGCTCGGGAGCCTCTCGGGATTCCTCTCCCGCGTCGTGGGCCTAAGACCTTGTGAGTCGGTGCCTGCCGGGGTCCAGCCCCGGTGGATCCAGGGAATTCGAAGGGTGGACGGCGTTGGCTTGGAAAGACTTGTTTGTTTATTAATGTAAGATTAGATTAAGAAACTATAGTGTAGTAAAAAGATTAAGTGGAGGAAGAGGGCTGAATAGCTTGGTTTATGCGGAAGGCCAATAAAATTCCAGACAAGGAATTTGCACCATGTACGTTGGGCCACCGGCGCCCGCTTGAATATCTAAGGGTGCCTCGCCTTAAGCTCCCTTTCGTGCGGGTCTTAACAGCCGGGGCAAGTAAGTAGACCTGGCGATCCTCCGCGCCCCAGATGGAGATTCAGCCTGAAGTTAAAGTAAAGAGCAGAGAGAGGGAAGGGGAGAGAAGAAGAGAGAGAGAGAGACATGGGGGGAGCCAGAGTCCCAAGAAACCAGGCCGAGAGACTAGTTCGAGAAACTGGCCCCCATCCTTTATTGTTCAGAAGGCCTTTTATACTTTTGATAAAACACGAGATCAATGGGTAACACAAAATTATGTAGCGTTCGCAACCCAGATTCTTTCCGTATATCATTTTGTATACAAAAGGTCTCAGGTGATTTACATTATCTTTTGGCCAAGAGGCTTGTTAACACTTTTTGGCTCTCTTCCTTAATGAATGTTAATTTTGTTTCCCCTGAAGTGTTTTTTTTTTTTATCTGCATCTCCTTAAAGCATTAAAGTTACATCTCTATAGAACAAAGGTGCAGTGGGATATAACAAAGAAGGTACTTAACTCAAAGATCTAATGTTGCTAATACCAGGTCTACTACTTGTTTTTCTATATACCAACTATATCTAAAAATAAAGGATATGAAAATTTGGCAGCAAGCATTGACCCAAAAAATGAAACCTTTAATCAGTCCTATTCTAAAGATTTTGACTCCTCGGAAGCTCCTACATTCCTAGGATGTTTTAAGCTTCCTGTGCCTCCTGCGGTCAGGAGGCCTCAAACAATCACATGCGCAGCTGTACGAGTCCTGCAGGCAGGCTAGAAAGCCATCGGAGGGGTTTTTGTATTGAAACACTCTTTCAAATGCAGAAGACTAAAGCCCTGAATTGACTTTTTCCAGAAAATGTCAGAAGAGTGGAAAAGCAGAGCACAAAAGCCGGCAGATTTTTGTTGGGGTACGTGCTTAGGAATTTCAGAGGGTCCCTGAAGTCTGAGCACGCCTTGCGTATGTCAGCTTCCTTCCTCATGACCTTGTCACGGGGGGATTCCTCACACTGGCTCCCAGCATCTCACCCTTTTTTATTTTAAATAATTAATTATTTATGTTTAAAATCAGGTGCAGTTTGGTCGCGAGATTCCGAATGCTCTGCCGAAGAATCTAGACAATACAGGGAAGAATGATTACGAGGAGCAAGATTATAAAGAGTAGACAGAATAGTCTTTCCAGAAATGAAGTTAGAGAAAGTGTGGAAAAAAGTCATTGGCTTCTCCTGCGGTGGTAAAATCTAATCGGGAGTGTTCCAAGGTCTGAATCTGGTTATGCAGTTTCCCTAAGTCTAAACTAATATCTGAGCTGTTCCAAAACACCTAAAACTTGATTTTTTTAACATATTGGGCATTTACACTTGTTGAGTCAATGACCGCTGCCTAGTAACAATAACAGTTATTGTAACACAGCAAGAACATAATTATCATATCAATAAGTTGTTACAGTTACAGGACATCTTTAAAACCACAAAAGAGCAGACATTACTTTGAGGAGTTAAACAAGATGAAAACATCCATGGTTCACAAGTCGCTACATTAGGTACGTTAAGTTTTCTGGAATCATTGGTGAAAAGAAGAACATAAGGAGAGGATAGACAAGCCAAAATAGAGTAAGTCATTTTTTTGGAGTTTGCGCTGCAGCAGCTGTTAGTCCCGCCGGGATCTTGATGTTTCTTTTGCCTCTTCTGCCGGTGGGAGCAGCGGCCTTCACCCCGCCCTCTGACACTGGCGCTGTTACGGGGCTGCGAGTGCGGTGCACTGGGTTCCGTCAGTCAGGCTGGCCCCGCCCGCAGCTTTTGGTGCACGGCTGTTTCCCGCGCGGTGGCGGCAGAGAAGTTCCCTTTTTCTTTTGTGGCGAATCAGTCTGTCCGGGATCCAAATTGACGAATCTGCACCCTGTGGAAAAAATATAAACACTTCCTCGACCCGCAGCAAATTCTGGGTCGGGATCTTTTTGTTATCTGGAGATCTTTTTGCTTTACCAATGGCTTTTTATTTTACTGTTCCAAACGAATCAGCATTTAACTTATTACAAAGAGAACATGTTGTAAAATCTGATGGGGGAAAACTATACTTAATTTCTCCTTTTTTAATTTTTGAATTAACAAAGCACGTGAGGGTAAATGATGCAAGATCTGATCACAAGAATTTCCTATAGCAATCTGCCAATCATCAAACATTTGAAAAGCATCAAGTTGTTTTTTGTTATATGGAATTACAATTTTTGATGGCTCTTTACTAAACAATTTAATAAATCAGTATGCTTGAATTAATCTTTTAAATTAATATGGCAGTAATTTTTTTCTTAGGCAGAGGCCATTGTTCCACCAAGTTGGGATAAGATAAAACTATTTTTTTGGGGGGGTCATTAGATGGAACCAATGGGCCTTCTTGTCACAAGCATCCTGTAGGTATACATTTTGTGGCAAGAATAATTTAATCTCCTTTTTTGGCAATATTAATCTTAATTAACTGATCATTTAAAGCCTCATTCACTTTAACGAAAGCCAACTGTGTCACACTAGTCAACTTTTTCTTAGAAGGGATTAGGATTGTTTTTTTTTCAGCAATCAAACAAAAGGCTTTAAATCTACAAAAGTCAGTTTTAAATGTGGGCATATCCAATTAATATCACCTAATAATTTTTGGAAATCATTTAAAGTTAGTATCTCTCAGCAGCTTTAAAAGGACATTATCAGTTTTAAAACTTTTGGCAGACCCAAATATAAGAGCAAGAAAAGCTTTTTTAATGATCTTTTTATATAACTGGTCTATAGCCTTTTAGATGACAAGTAACCATTTAATCTTAGCTTGAATACTTCCAGCAACGGGAGCTCACTATTCACCGGTTTTAAACTCTCTCTCACCTCTTACTCTATAGCATTTTTATCCTGCATACCACCTTTTTCTAATCCACCAACTCCTTTTCAGTAGTATATGTTGGCCAGGAGCTGCGCTAGTCTCTCAGCAATGTAAGAAACGTTTTGTCTATTGTCTAACAGCCATGACATTTTATATCTTTTTTTTAAAGGCCTAGAAGCTGCAATTTTTTGCACCCAAAAAGCTAGATCTAGATCCTCTGGGGCTTTTTTTGTCTGGTTTTTCTGTCTGGTAATAAGGTAAAAGCAAAAGCTGTGCTATTTTTTAATTTTAATTGCACAGTTTTAGCAGGTGGCGATATCAAAACTTCAATTTTTTTAGTATAATCAGAATTTACTACACAAGACACTACCGAAATTTTTTGAAAAGAAAGCAAGCTATGCCCAGCACAAGTCTTACAATGTCCTCAGGCAGGGGACTAGCCACTGGAATCTGAGTCAGGAGCTATTATTATTAAAGGTGGTGGAACTGAGGTCCAGGCCTGAGCTACCTGGGGTTGTTTGGTACGGCTTGTTATCTCTGTTTAGCAAGACATTTTGGCAAAAAATGTTCTATTTGGCCTCAAGAGAAACATTTTGCATTTGTAAAGTCCTTTTTATTACGAATATTTTTCTTTTTTTTTCCTGTTTTTTCCTTTTTTTTTTTTTTTTTTTTGTTGGGTGAGGCCCCTCCTGAGGGGATTTTATGCAAGGAGCAAGCTCTGTTTTAAAAGCTCTTTTGCTCAAAAATATTGTCACTATCGTTTTCAAACTTAAGCAATGTTCTGGGAGGCTTTGGATATAAAGTGGGGAGTTCTTAAGCCCTGGGAAGGCGCAAGCAGAGGTTGCAGTGGTCGCCTTAAATAAGACAACTTTTTTAAAGGTTTGGTTTGTGTAGAGGGGGAGGGGGCTCTCCAGGGCGCTCGGCCGCTGCGTCCTATAAGCACCCTCCTTCCTCGGGAGGAAGAGTACAGTCTCTCTCCTTTTGTTTGCCAATGGCAGAAAATATGATCTGCGTAATAGGTGGAGACCCACTACGATCCACTGCTATAGTCTCTCCCATAGGCTATCTAACTAACAGCCTCATGACGGGGGTCCAGAACATTTGAAATAATATTTTACAGAGCAAAAGCATTTACAGGCCATGCAAAGTATAATTAGTTTTTAGCTGTTTTATTACCTTTATCCAAGTATCTAAATCTCTTTTCTGGAAACCAAGGACATTGGTCTCATAACACTAGCCTTTTAATCTTTAATTTGTCTTTTTTGTTTAACAGTTACAAAATTACTTGTATAAAGAGGTGTCATTGTTTTGAGTCATTGTTACCCGTGTCAGAAAATTAAGAGTTATAGAAAAGTCTGCCTTGACAAAAAGGTTTTACCTTAGCCAAGGGGGGTTTTGTTTTAAACCCTAAGATAGCAGGTTTCTTTTCAACCTCTAGAGCACCAGGTTTCTCTTAAACCCTTGAACACTTCCCACTCGTCCTCACCTGTCTATCCTACAGGGGGGTCCGCGCACCCTGAGTGGGGTCCTAGCCGTCCCAAACACTCAACACTGGGGGAGTACCCGAAAGTACTCCGGGGGGAGTGATTAAGTCACTCCGGGGGAGCAACAGAGAGTGCTCCGGGGGGAGCAACAGAGAGTGCTCCGGGGGGGAGCTTTTGCTCCGAGGAACCTACCTTCGAATAGCCTGTTCCGGGCACCACTTGCCGGGTCCAGCCCCGGTGGATCCAGGGAATTCGAAGGTGGACGGCGTTGGCGTGGAAAGACTTGTTTGTTTATTAATGTAAGATTAGATTAAGAAACTATAGTGTAGTAAGAAGATTAAGTGGAGGAAGAGGGCTGAATAGCTTGGTTTACGCGGAAGGCCAAAAAATTCCAGACAAGGAATTTGCACCATGTACGTTGGGCCACCGGCGCCCGCTTGAATATCTAAGGGTGCCTCGCCTTAAGCTTCCTTTCGTGCGGGTCTTAACAGCCGGGGCAAGTAAGTAGACCTGGCGAGCCTCCGCGCCCAGATGGAGATTCAGCCTGAAGTTAAAGTAAAGAGCAGAGAGGGAAGGGGAGAGAAGAAGAGAGAGAGAGAGACATGGGGGGAGCCAGAGTCCAAGAAACCAGGCCGAGAGACTAGTTCGAGAAACTGGCCCCCATCCTTTATTGTTCAGAAGGCCTTTTATACTTTTGATAAAACACGGAGATCAATGGGTAACACAAAATTATGTAGCGTTCGCAACCCAGATTCTTTCCGTATATCATTTTGTATACAAAAGGTCTCAGGTGATTTACATTATCTTTTGGCCAAGAGACTTGTTAACACTTTTTGGCTCTCTTCCTTAATGAATGTTAATTTTGTTTCCCCTGAAGTGTTTTTTTTTTAATCTGCATCTCCTTAAAGCATTAAAGTTACATCTCTATAGAACAAAGGTGCAGTGGGATATAACAAAGAAGGTACTTAACTCAAGATCTAATGTTGCTAATACCAGGTCTACTACTTGTTTTTCTATATACCAACTATATCTAAAAATAAAGGATATGAAAATTTGGCAGCAAGCATTGACCCAAAAAATGAAACCATTAATCAGTCCTATTCTAAAGATTTTGACTCCTCGGAAGCTCCTGCATTCCTAGGATGTTTTAAGCTTCCTGTGCCTAATGCGGTCAGGAGGCCTCAAACAATCACATGCGCAGCTGTACGAGTCCTGCAGGCAGGCTAGAAAGCCATCGGAGGGGTTTTTGGATTGAAACACTCTTTCAAATGCAGAAGACTAAAGCCCTGAATTGACTTTTTCCAGAAAATGTCAGAAGAGTGGAAAAGCAGAGCACAAAAGCCGGCAGATTTTTGTTGGGGTACGTGCTAAGGAATTTGCAGAGGGGTCCCTGAAGTCTGAGCACGCCTTGCGTATGTCAGCTTCCTTCCTCATGACCTTGTCACGGGCGGGATTCCTCACACTGGCTCGCAGCAGGTGCCAGAACCTGAGGATTCCTCTCCAGTGCTGACATGGATCTTGGGGTACTTCTGGAGTCTCCCCAGGGAGTCAGTCCTCGTCTCGAGTGGGCCATGCACGTGCGTTTTCCTCCCGAGCTGTAGTACCAGTGTCATGCTTCCCTTCGCGTGGATGAAGAAATCTGTGGCTTTAACTCGAGGTTTTCGCAGGAGGCTTTCCCACGAGGCTTTCCCACAGGGCTGTCCCACGTGCCACCGTGGTGTGAGAAGATCCTCGGCTTGAAAGTCGAGGCAGTGCAGGGAAAGCTGGTTTCCCTGGAATGGACTGAGACATCTGGGTGACTCTGGGTATGGTGGCTCGACCCTGGAGTTCCTCTCGCCTTTCCTGTGGAGAGCGCCTCCTCTTGAGATGCGACGGAAACACCGGGGAATTCTTTCCCGAACACGCAGGGAAAGGATCCCTCCTCTCGAGCTAGGAGGCGGAAACGGGGCTCCTCTGGATGTGGCCGGGAGGCCTCGTGCTTCCTCTCAAGTGGAGACGGTTATGTCGGGGAACTTATTGAGTTGCAGCAAGGTGTGAAGGACCCCTTTGGAAGTTTCAGAGGTTAGGTGTGATTAGCCTCGAGAAGCCTCAGCGGAAATGGGCCTCATCTTGCCTGGAGGGGAGAACCTCCTGGATTTTTCTCGAGTTGCGGCAGGTGCTCTCGACTTACGACGGGGACCACAGGGGGACCCGCTCTGGTGGCCTCAGGAAAGGTCAGTCCCCATGCGAGTTGCTCGAGGGCCACTCTGGATTCCTCTCCCATCGATGCCGGGGCCTAAGAAATTGTGTGGAGTCGGTGCCGGAACATGAGGATTCCTCTCCAGTGCTGACATGGACCTTGGGGGTACTTCTGGAGTCTCCCCAGCGGAGTCAGTCCTCGTCTGAAGTGGGGGCATGCACGTGCTCTTTCCTCCCGAGCTGTAGCAGCAGTGTCACGCTTCCCTTCACGTGGATCAAGGATCTGTGGCTTTCCCTCGAGGCTTTCCCATGAGGCTTTCCCACGAGGTTTTCCCACAGGGCTGTCCACGTGCCACGTGTGGTGTGAGTCGTCGATCCTCGGCTTGAACGTCGAGGCAGTGCAGGGAAAACAGGTATCCCTGGAATGGACGGAGACATCTGGGGGACTCTGGAATGGTGCACGACCCTGGAGTTCCTCTCGCCTTTCGCTGTGGAGAGCACCTCATCTTGAGATGCGACGGGAACGGCAGGAATTCTTTCCAGACCAGGCAGGGAAAGGATCCCTCCTCTGGAGCTTAGTAGGCGGAAAGGGGGCTCCTCTGGATGTTGTCGGGACTCTTGTGCTTCCTCTCGATTGGAGACGGGTATGTCGGGAACTTCTTGAGTTGCTG
>NW_017197456.1:0-8062 GCF_001704415.2 Capra hircus
ACGGGAGAAGCAGTGAGGACCAGCCGAGCCTCAGTCACAGCAGTGAAAGCCCTCCTTGCAGGGAGCTAGGTGCGCCTCCAGTACGGCAGAGCTTTGCTCTGCCTCAGAGCCCCGATCTGCCAGAGTTCCCGGCGCGAGGCCTGCTCGGCCGGCGGGCTCGCCTTGCTGCCCAGACTTTGCTTGCTTTTTAGGCTCCCTCCCCAGGAAGGAGCTGTCTGAGCGAGCCTGGGAGACGCCACTGGTGCCTTCCTTGCCTCAGCTCCAATCCTGCCTTGCCCTTGCACATAGGTGCCAGGCGCGTTGGGAAGGGGTTAGGGGGTGGTGGGTTGCACACTGCCAAGGGCTTCAGCAGTGAGAGCTCTGTCAGAGGGAAGGGAAGGGCAACTGCAGGGCTCCTCCAGCGGTTTCTAGGCGCCTAGAATCAGCGCCGCCACCGAGAGCACCAGGCTCCCAGGGCCCCTGGCTGGGGTTTTCAGCCCCGCACACACGGAGGCTGATTCCTTTGGGTGCCCAGAAAGTGTATGACAGACATAGGTTCCCTAGCACTCTCCTCCCCAGCAGAGACATGTGCAGGTGTTTGGGGGCCTGATCCTGCGTGTCTGGGTTCCTGCCCACAGCCCCAAACTCAGGGGAAGCAGCCCCTGAGGCAAGACCTGCTGGAGGAGCCCTGCGCCCCCGCCTGATAGGCGAGTGCACAGCCAGCAGGGAAGCGAGCCTCCTCCGGGGGAAGAGGAGGCAGCAAGTCTCCGTCAAGCTGAAATCCCTGCTTACACGAAGCTAAGTGCGCCTCCAGTCGGCATATCTCTAGCTCTGTTCAGAGGCCCGATCTGGCAGAGTTCCTGGCGCCAAGATGCTCTGCCATAGGCCGAGCCTTGCGCAGACTTGCCTTGCTTTAAGGCTCCCTCCCCAGGAAGGAGCTGGCTGCCCGAGCCAGGACACGCACTGTTGCCTTCCTTTCCTCAGCTCCAATCCTGCCTTACATTCGCACATAGGTGCCACGCGTCGTTGGGAGGGCTTAGGGGGTGGTGGGTTGCACACTGCCAAGGGTTTCAGCAGTGAGAGCTTCTGTCAGAGGGCAGGGAAGGGCAACTGCAGGGCTCCTCCAGCCGGTTGCTTGGCCACCCAAATTCAGCGCCACACGGAGAGCACCAGGCTCCCAGGGCCCTGGCTGGGGTCTTCTGTCTGGACACCCGGAGGCTGATTCCGTGGGCGCCCAGAAAGTGTATGACAGAGGTAGGTTCCCTAGCACTTTCCTCCCCAGCAGAGACATGTGCAGGTGGTTGGGGCCTGATCCTGCGTGTCTGGGTACCCCGCAAACAGCCCCAACTCAGGGGAAGGAGCCCCTGAGGCAAGACCTGCTGGAGGAGCCCTGCGCCCCCGCCCGATAGGCGAGTGCATAACCAGCAGGGGAAGCGAGCCTCCTCGGGGGAAGAGGAGGCAGCCCAGCCCCGTCAAGTTGAAAGCCCTGCTTGCACGGAGCTAAGTGTGCCTCAGTACAGCAGATCTCTAGCTCTGTTCAGGGGCCCGATCTAGCAAAGTTCATGTCGCCAAGATGCTCTGCCATAGGCGAGCCTTGCACAGACTTGCCTTGCTTTTAGGCTCCCTCCCGAGGAAGGAGCAGGCTGTGTGAGGCTGGGAAACGTAACTGGCGCCTTCCTGGCTTCAGCTCTACCCCTGCCTTGCCTTTGCACTTAGGTCCCAGCGTCCTTCAGGAGGGCTTAGGGGCTGGTGGGTTGCACACTGCCAAGGGCTCCAGCAGTGAAAGCTCTGTCAGAGGGAAGCGAAGGGCAACAGCAGGGCTCCTTCCAGCGGTTGCTTGGCCGCCCAGAGTAAGCGCCGCACGGAGAGCACCAGGTTCCAAGGGCCCCTGGCTGGGTTTTGCAGCCCCGAACACCCAGAGGCTGACTCCGTGGGTGCCTAGAAAGTGTGTGACAGACGTAGGTTCCCCGCCACTCTCCTCCCCAGTAGAGACATGTGCAGGAGGTTGGGGCCCTGACACTGCTGTCTGGGTTCCTGCCCACAGCCCCAACTCAGGGGTAAGCAGCCCCTGAGGCAAGACCTGCTGGAGGAACCCTGTGCCCCGCCTGATAGGCAAGTGCACAGCCAGCAGGGAAGCGAGCCTCCTCGGGGGAAGAGGAGGCAGCCCAGCCCCGTCAAGCGGAAAGCCCTGCTTGCACGGAGCTAAGTGTGGCCTCCAGGACGGCAGAGCTCTAGCCTGCTCAGAGCCCCGATCTGGCAGAGTTCCTTGCGGGAGGCTGCTCTGCCGGGGGCTAGCCTTGCCCAGACCTGCCTTGCTTTTAGGCTGCCTCCCGGGAAGGAGCAGGCAGCAGGAGCCTGGGAGACGCCACTGGGGCCTTCCTTGCCTCAGCTCCAATCCTGCCTTTCCTTTGCACTTAGGTCCCAGTCCTCCTTAAGGAGGGCTTAGGGGCTGGTGGGTTGCACACTGCCAAGGGTTCCAGCAGTGAGAAACTCTGTCAGAGGGAAGGGAAGGGCAACTGCAGGGCTCCTCCAGCGGTTGCTTGGACGCCCAGATTCAGCGCCGCAAGGAGAGCACCAGGCTCCGAGGGCCCCTGGCTGGGGTCTTCATCCCGGACACCCGGAGGCTGATTCCGTGGGCGCCCAGAAAGTGTATGACAGAGGTAGGTTCCCTAGCACTCTCCTCCCCAGCAGAGACATGTGCAGGTGTTTGGGGCCTGATCCTGCGTGTCTGGGTTTCCGCCCACAGCCCCAACTCAGGGGAAGCAGCCCCTGAGGCAAGACCTGCTGGAGGAGCCCTGCGCGCCCGCCTGATAGGCGAGAGCACAGCCAGCAGGGAAGCGAGCCTCCTCGGGGGAAGAGGAGGCAGCCCAGCCCCGTCCAAGCGGAAAGCCCTGCTTGCACGGAGCTAAGTGCGCTCCAGTACGGCAGAGCTCTAGCTCTGCTAGAGCCCCGATCTGGCAGAGTTCCGGCGCGAGGCTGCTCGGCCGGGGGCTAGCCTTGCCCAGATCTTGCCTTGCTTTTAGGCTGCCTCTCCCAGGAAGGAGCAGGCAGCAGGAGCCTGGGAGACGCCACTGGCGCCTTCCTTGCCTCAGCTCCAATCCTGCCTTGCCTTTGCACTTAGGTTCCAGTCCTCCTTAAGGAGGGCTTAGGGGCTGGTGGGTTGCACACTGCCAAGGGCTCCAGCAGTGAGAACTCTGTCAGAGGGAAGGGAAGGGCAACTGCAGGGCTCCTCCAGCGGTTGCTTGGCCGCCCAGATTCAGCGCCGCACACGGAGAGCACCAGGCTCCCAGGGCCCCTGGCTGGGGTCTTCAGCCCCGGACACCCGGAGGCTGATTCCGTGGGCGCCCAGAAAGTGTATGACAGAGGTAGGTTCCCTAGCACTCTCCTCCCCAGCAGAGACATGTGCAGGTGTTTGGGGCCTGATCCTGCGTGTCTGGGTTCCCGCCCACAGCCCCAACTCAGGGGAAGCAGCCCCTGAGGCAAGACCTGCTGGAGGAGCCCTGCGCGCCCGCCTGATAGGCGAGTGCACAGCCAGCAGGGAAGCGAGCCTCCTCGGGGAAGAGGAGGCAGCCAGCCCCGTCAAGCTTGGAAAGCCCTGCTTGCACGGAGCTAAGTGCGCCTCCAGTACGGCAGAGCTCTAGCTCTGCTCAGAGCCCCGATCTGGCAGAGTTCCTGGCGCGAGGCTGCTCTGCCGGGGCTAGCCTTGCCCAGACTTGCCTTGCTTTTAGGCTGCCTCCCCAGGAAGGAGCAGGCTGAGCAGGAGCCTGGGAGACGCCACTGGTGCCTTTCTTGCCTCAGCTCCAATCCTGCCTTGCCTTTGCACATAGGTGCCAGGCCGTCGTTGGGGAGGGCTTAGGGGTGGTGGGTTGCACACTGCCAAGGGCTTCAGCAGTGAGAGCTCTGTCAGAGGGAAGGGAAGGGCAACTGCAGGGCTCCTCCAGCGGTTTGCTTGGCCGCCCAGAATTCAGCGCCGCACCGGAGAGCACCAGGCTCCCAGGGCCCCTGGCTGGGGTTTTCAGCCCCGCACACACGGAGGCTGATTCCTTGGGTGCCCAGAAAGTGTATGACAGACGTAGGTTCCCTAGCACTCTCCTCCCCAGCAGAGACATGTGCAGGTGTTTGGGGCCTGATCCTGCGTGTCTGGGTTCCTGCCCACAGCCCCAACTCAGGGGAAGCAGCCCCTGAGGCAAGACCTGCTGGAGGAGCCCTGCGCCCCCGCCTGATAGGCGAGTGCACAGCCAGCAGGGAAGCGAGCCTCCTCGGGGGAAGAGGAGGCAGCCAAGTCCCCGTCAAGCTGGAAAGCCCTGCTTACACGAAGCTAAGTGCGCTCCAGTACGGCAGATCTCTAGCTCTGTTCAGAGGCCCGATCTGGCAGAGTTCCTGGCACCAAGATGCTCTGCCATAGGCGAGCCTTGCGCAGACTTGCCTTGCTTTTAGGCTCCCTCCCCAGGAAGGAGCAGGCTGTGTGAGGCTCGGAAACGCCACTGGCGCCTTCCTGGCTTCAGCTCTACCCCTGCCTTGCCTTTGCACTTAGGTCCCAAGCGTCCTTGAGGAGGGCTTAGGGGCTGGTGGGTTGCACACTGCCAAGGGCTCCAGCAGTGAAAGCTCTGTCAGAGGGAAGCGAAGGGCAACAGCAGGGCTCCTTCAGCGGTTCCTTGGCCGCCCAGACTAAGCTCCGCACGGAGAGCACCAGGTTCCAAGGGCCCCTGGCTGGGTTTTGCATCCCCACACTCCCAGAGGCTGACTCCGTGGGTGCCTAGAAAGTGTGTGAGCAGACGTAGGTTCCCTAGCACTCTCCTCCCCAGCAGAGACATGTGCAGGTGGTTGGGGCCTGATCCTGCGTGTCTGGGTTCCCGCCCACAGCCCCAACTCAGGGGAAGCAGCCCCTGAGGCAAGACCTGCTGGAGGAGCCCTGCGCGCCCGCCTGATAGGCGAGAGCACAGCCAGCAGTGTAGCGAGCCTCCTCGGGAGAAGAGGAGGCAGCCGAGCCCAGTCAAGAGGAAAGCCCTGCTTGCACGGAGCTAAGTGCGCCTCCAGTACGGCAGAGCTCTAGCTCTGCTCAGAGCCCCGATCTGGCAGAGTTCCTGGCGCGAGGCTGCTCTGCCGGGGGCTAGCCTTGCCCAGTCTTGCCTTGCTTTTAGGCTGCCTCTCCAGGAAGGAGCAGGCAGCAGGAGCCTGGGAGTCGCCACTGGCGCCTTTCTTGCCTCAGCTCCAATCCTGCCTTGCCTTTGCACTTAGGTCCCAGTCCTCCTTAAGGAGAGCTTAGGGGCTGGTGGGTTGCACACTGCCAAGGGCTCCAGCAGTGAGAACTCTGTCAGAGGGAAGGGAAGGGCAACTGCAGGGCTCCTCCAGCGGTTGCTTGGCCGCCCAGATTCAGCGCCACACGGAGAGCACCAGGCTCCCAGGGCCCCTGGCTGGGGTCTTCATGCCCGGACACACCGGAGGCTGATTCCGTGGGCTGCCCAGAAAGTGTATGACAGAGCGTAGGTTCCCTAGCACTCTCCTCCCCAGCAGAGACATGTGCAGGTGTTTGGGGCCTGATCCTGCGTGTCTGGGTTCCTGCCCACAGCCCCAACTCAGGGGAAGCAGCCCCTGAGGCAAGACCTGCTGGAGGAGCCCTGCGCCCCCGCCTGATAGGCGAGTGCACAGCCAGCAGGGAAGCGAGCCTCCTCGGGGGAAGAGGAGGCAGCCCAGCCCCGTCAAGTTGAAAGCCCTGCTTGCACGGAGCTAAGTGCGCCTCCAGTACGGCAGAGCTCTAGCTCTGCTCAGAGCCCCGATCTGGCAGAGTTCCTGGCGCGAGGCTGCTCTGCCGGGGGCTAGCCTTGCCCAGACTTGCCTTGCTTTTAGGCTGCCTCTCCAGGAAGGAGCAGGCAGCAGGAGCCTGGGAGTCGCCACTGGCGCCTTTCTTGCCTCAGCTCCAATCCTGCCTTGCCTTTGCACTTAGGTCCCAGTCCTCCTTAAGGAGAGCTTAGGGGCTGGTGGGTTGCACACTGCCAAGGGCTCCAGCAGTGAGAATTCTGTCAGAGGGAAGGGAAGGGCAACTGCAGGGCTCCTCCAGCGGTTGCTTGGCCGCCCAGAATTCAGCGCCACACGGAGAGCACCAGGCTCCCAGGGCCCCTGGCTGGGGTTTTCAGCCCCGCACACACGGAGGCTGATTCCTTGGGTGCCAGAAAGTGTATGACAGACGTAGGTTCCCTAGCACTCTCCTCCCCAGCAGAGACATGTGCAGGTGTTTGGGGCCTGATCCTGCGTGTCTGGGGTTCCTGCCCACAGCCCCAACTCAGGGAAGCAGCCCCTGAGGCAAGACCTGCTGGAGGAGCCCTGCGCCCCCGCCTGATAGGCGAGTGCACAGCCAGCAGGGGAAGCGAGCCTCCTCGGGGGAAGAGGAGGCAGCAAGTCCCGACAGGCTGAAATCCCTTACACGAAGCTAAGTGCGACTCCAGTACGGCAGATCTCTAGCTCTGTTCAGAGGCCCGATCTGGCAGAGTTCCTGGCACCAAGATGCTCTGCCATAGGCGAGCCTTGCGCAGACTTGCCTTGCTTTAAGGCTCCCTCCCAGGAAGGAGCAGGCTGTGTGAGGCTCGGAAACGCCACTGGCGCCTTCCTGGCTTCAGCTCTACCCCTGCCTTGCCGTTGCACTTAGGTCCCAAGCGTCCTTGAGGAGGGGCTTAGGGGCTGGTGGGTTGCACACTGCCAAGGGCTCCAGCAGTGAAAAGCTCTGTCAGAGGGAAGCGAAGGGCAACAGCAGGCTCCTTCAGCGGTTCCTTGGCGCCCAGACAAAGCTGCGCACGGAGAGCACCAGGTTCCAAGGGCCCCTGGCTGGTTTTGCATCCCCACACTCCCAGAGGCTGACTCCGTGGGTGCCTAGAAAGTGTGTGAGAGACGTAGGTTCCCTAGCACTCTCCTCCCCAGCAGAGACATGTGCAGGTGGTTGGGGCCTTATCCTGGTGTCTGGGTTCCCGCCCACAGCCTCAACTCAGGGGAAGCAGCCCCTGAGGCAAGACCTGCTGGAGGAGCCCTGCGCGCCCGCCTGATAGGCGAGAGCACAGCCAGCAGTGTAGCGAGCCTCCTCGGGAGAAGAGGAGGCAGCCGAGCCCAGTCAAGAGGAAAGCCCTGCTTGCACGGAGCTAAGTGGGCCTCCAGTACGGCAGAGCTCTAGCTCTGCTCGGAGCCCCCGATCTGGCAGAGTTTTCTGGCGCGAGGCTGCTCGGCCGGGGGGCTCGCCTTGCCCAGACTTGCCTTGCTTTTAGGCTCCTCCCCAGGAAGTGTTATTAGCGCACTCCATGCTCTGTCTGCCTGCTCCTTCCATGGCAAGAGGCAGCTAAAAGAAGGCCAAGTCTGAGCAAGGCTAGCCCTGGTTTCTCAGAGCTAGTACCTTCAGCGACCGGAGTAATTCTGCTCAATCGGGGTTCTTTGAAGCAGAGTAGAGCTTGGGCCTAGTGGAAGGGCACTTTAGCTCTGTCAAGCAGGCTTTCAAATCTACTGACCCGGGCTTGAGGCTCGGCTTCCCTCCTCCTGTCCCCCGGGAGTCTCGTTTCCTAGCTTCTGTGCATCGACTTATCAGTTTGGGTTGCATTTGGGCGTCAAGTTCGGCTCTCCTACAGTCGTTAGCCTCAGGGGTGACTTCCCGGATTTTTGGCTTGGCTGTGTCAGAACAGAACAGCGCCGAGAATCTAGGCGCCAAAGACACCAGTAGATAGTCTCTGCTGGGGGTGTGAGAGTGCTAGTGGAACCATACGTCCTTGTCATACACGTTTGGGCACCATGGAATCAGCCTCGTCGAGATTGGTGCGGGTGCTTTGAAAACCCTACATGGGCGCCTGGTTGAGCGCTGCGTGCCTCTCGAGATCGCGCTGATTCTTAGGCGGACTAGAAACGCTGTGAGCGGCCCTTGCAGTTGCGCCTTACTTCCTTCTGACAGAGTCTCACTGCTGAATCCCTTGGCAGTGTAGTCAACCCAACCCACCCAACTAATCCCTCCCACGTAGCCTGGCACCTATTGGGCCAAGAAGGGCAAGGCAGGATTGGAGCTTGAGGTAAGGAGCCAACAGTGGGTCTCCAGGCTTAGCCTCAGATCAGCTCC
>NW_017197457.1:0-8061 GCF_001704415.2 Capra hircus
CCCTCGCTTCCCTCTGACAGAGCTCTCACTGCTGGAGCCCTTTGCAGTGTGCAACCCACCAGTCCCTGAGCCCTCCTAAAGGACGCTTGGCCTAAGTGCAAAGGTAAGAGCTGAAGCCAGGAAGGCGCCAGTGGCGTCTCCCAGCCTCACCCAGCCTGCTCCTTCCTGGGGAGGGAGCCTAAAAGCAAGGCAATTCTGGCAAGGCTCGACCATGGCAGAGATGCCTCGCGACGGGAACTCTGCCAGAGCGGGGCTCTTAGCAGAGCTAGAGCTCTGCCGAACTGGAGGCGCACTTAGCTCCGTGCAAGCAGGGCTTTCAGCATGACAGGGCTGGGCTGCCTCCTCTTCCCC
The DNA here is from genome assembly GCF_001704415.2 of Capra hircus. Taxonomy (NCBI): domain Eukaryota; kingdom Metazoa; phylum Chordata; class Mammalia; order Artiodactyla; family Bovidae; genus Capra; species Capra hircus. The sequence continues at coordinate 352 of NW_017197457.1, forward strand.
CGAGGAGGCTCGCTGTGCACTCGCCTATCAGGCGGGGGCTCAGGGCTACTCCAGCAGGTCTTGCCTCAGGCGCGGCTTCCCCTGAGTTGGGGCTGTGGGCGGGAACCCAGACACGCAGTATCAGGCCCCAACAACCTGCACATGTCTCTGCAGGGGAGGAGGGTGCTAGGAAACCTACGTCTGTCATACATTTTCTGGGCGCCCACGGAATCAGCCTCTGGGTGTGCAGGGCTGAAGACCCCAGCCAGGGGCCCTGGGAGCCTGGTGCTCTCCGTGCGGCGCTGAGTCTGGGCGGCCACGCATCCGCTGGAGGAGTCCTGCAGTTGCCCTTCCCTTCCCTCTGACAGAGCTCTCACTGCTGGATCCCTTGGCAGTGTGCAACCCACCAGCCCCTAAGCCCTCCCCAAGGACGCCTGGCACCTAAGTGCAAAGGCAAGGCAGGAGCGGTGTTGAGGCAAGGAAGGAACCAGTGGCATCTCCGAGCCTGACACAGCCTGCTCCTTCTTGGGAGGGAGCCTAAAAGCAAGGCAAGTCGGGGCAATGCTCGCCCCCGGCAGAGCAGCCTCGGCGCCGGGGAACGCTGCCAGATCGGGGCTCTGAGCAGAGCTAGAGATCTGCCTTACTGGAGGCGCTCTTAGCTCCGTGCAAGCAGGGTTTCAGCTTGAGGGGGCTGGGCCTTCCTCCTCTTCCCCCTAGGAGGCGCGCATCCCTGCTGGCTGTGCAATCGCCTATCAGGCGGGGACGCAGGCTCCTCCAGCAGGTCTTGCCTCAGGGGCTGCTTCCGATGAGTTGGGGAAGCGGGTGAGAACCCAGACACGCAGGATCAGGCTCCAACCACCTGCACATGTCTCTGCTGCTGGGAGGAGAGTGCTAGGGAAGCTACGTCTGTCACACACTTTCTAGGCACCCACGGGAGTCAGCCTCTGGGTGTGCGGGGCTGCCAAAACCCAGCCAGGGGCCCTTGGAACCTGGTGTTCTCCGTGGCAGCGCTGAGTCTGGGCAGCCAAGCAACCGCTGAAGGATACCTGCTCTTGCCCTCGCTTCCCTCTGACAGAGCTGTCACTGCTGGAGCCCTTGGCAGTGTGCAACCCACCAGCCCCTGAGCCCTCCTAAAGGACGCTTGGGACCTAAGTGCAAAGGGCAAGAGCTGAAGCCAGGAAGGCGCCAGTGTGTCTCCCAGCGTCACGCTGCCTGCTCCTTCCTGGGGGAGGGAGCCTAAAAGCAAGGCAAGTCTGGGCAAGGCTCGCCCATGGCAGAACAGCCCCACGTCGGGAACTCTGCCAGATCGGGCCTCTGAGCAGAGCTAGAGCTCTGCAGTACCGGAGGCGCACTTGGCTCCGTGCAAGCAGGGCTTTCAGCTTGACGGGGCTGGGCTGCCTCCTTTTCCCCGAGGAGGCTCGCTTCCCTGCTGTCTCTGCATTCGCCTATCAGGCGGGGGCGCAGGGCTCCTCCAGCAGGTCTTTCCTCAGGGGCTGCTCAGCTGAGCTGGTGCTGTGGGCGGGAACCCAGACACGGAGGATCAGGCCCCTAAAACCTGCACATGTCTCTGCTGGGGAGGAGAGTGCTAGGGAACCTACGTCTGTCATACACTCTCTGGCACACACGGAGACCGCCTTTGGTTGTCCGGGGCTCCAGACCCCTGCCAGGGGCCCTGGGAGCCCGGTGTTCTCCGTGCGGCGCTGAGTCTGGGCGGCCCAGCAACCGCTGAAGGAGCCCTGCTGTTGCCCTTCGCTTCCCTCTGACAGAGCTCTCACTGCTGGAGCCCTTGGCAGTGTGCAACCCACCAGCCCCTAAGCCCTCACCAAGGACGCCTGGCACCTAAGGGCAAAGGCAAGGCAGGAGCGGAGCTGAGGCAAGGAAGGCACCAGTGGCGTCCCCCAGCCTCACACTGCCTGCTCCTTCCTGGGGAGGGAGCCTAAAAGCAAGGCAAGTCTGGGCAATGCTCGCCAACGGCAGAGCAGCCTCACGCCGGGAACGCTGCCAGATCGCGGCTCTGAGTAGAGTAGAGCTCTCCCTTACTGGAGGCGCTCTTAGCTCCGTGCAAGCAGGGTTTCTGCTTGGGGTGGCTGGGATGCCTCCTCTTCCCCCTAGGAGGCTCGCCTCCCTGCTGGCTGTGCACTCGCCTATGAGGCGGGGGCTCAGGGCTCCTCCAGCAGGTCTTGCCTCAAGGGCTGCTTCCCCTGAGTTGGGGATGCGGGCGGGAACCCAGACACGCAGGATCAGGCACCAACCACCTGCACATGTCTCTGCTGGGGAGGAGAGTGCTACGGAAGCTGGCTGATAAAGAACTATGGGCCCTCTTAGGGCTCACTTTAAGCTGTAACCCCAACACTAATGCTAACCCTAACCGTAACCTGAACCCTGACCCTGACCTGAACCCTAACCCAAACCCGAACTCTAAGAAGAGGGGAGTTCCCCGAATTCTAACCCTAACCCTAACCCGAAGCCGAGCGAGTTGGGGGGTTGCCCGAACCCTAACCCTATGCTTCACAATAAACCTCTAAAATAAAAAGAAACTTTTCTTGTCTAAGCCCCGCCTCTTGTGGTCCCCCGCCCCCTAAAAGGGAAAGAGTTAAACCCGCGACTTGAACTCCTGACCTACAGACCCTAGTCTGCCTGACTTACCAGCCTGCCTAACCGCTACGCTACAGAAGCTTGCTGTTTCAGACAGCGCTCCCGGGCCCTCTTCAAGCCTCTGCGCGCCAGGGTCTGGCTCTATAGAATATCATGGCTGTCCTAGGTCATCTTTGCTTTCTGTACTCATAGTTTTATCCCTAAATCATAGACAGATCAGCTGAGAAAAGCTTGGATGGTCTCGGTGGGGTGGATCTGCTTGTCCTTGTGTTTCCCCTGGAGGCAGTCGCGGTCCCGCGGGCCTGGCCTGGCAGGGGCGTGGGGGGCGGGGCGCACCGGGCGCGCCTCGGGGGCGGGGCGAGCCTGGGCGGCTGGTCAGGGGCGCGGCTCACGGGAGCGGGTCTGGGGCGGGGTGAACATGGCGGCGCCTCGGGGCCAGGGGTCCCCAGTTGTGCTCTCAGGGCTCGCCATTGCAGCTGGGAATGCTCGTTTCGTGGGCTCCTGGGTCCCCGTCGGTTGGCATCCAGTGAGCAGAGCGCAGGGCTGTGGACCACAGGTAAGGGAACTCGGACTCGGCGGAGCAGGGAACCATGTCTTCTGCCCTCTTTGTTTGCAGTCTCGGAGCCGACTGAAATGGCGATCGCAGAAAAGCCTCGCCTTTGGGGCCGAGGGTTTTACCGCTTTACCCCTTTGCATACAGCTCAGACCCACGCGCTTTTCCCAAGCAGCCTAGTGTATTGCTTCCTACAGGCCTGGAGAGGATAACAGGCAGGAAGGCCAGGGGTCTCCAGACAGAGAAAATAGACTGCAAGTGTCAGACGTTTTTTTCTCTCTCTTAAGAGGCAGGAGGAGACAAAAGAGTGCTGCGTTTTTTTTTCTCCATCTTGATACAAATGTAAAAGGAGGTTTCTCTGAAAATTCTGTGTTGCCATGACAACTCCTGGCTCCACCTGAATTTAACTTTTCTCAAACCTTGAACTAAGCAATGCATTGTTCTTATGGAAATGTTTGTCTTAAGGTATGTTAATGTACTGTCTTCAGGCCAGTTCCCCCTAAAGGCTCAGAAACGACTCGACAAACCGGTTTGTCTTACTCATACCTGGTTCTCTTAACCTCTGTGAATGAAACTATATATTTGCTTGGAAATCTGCCTTTCTTCAAGATTCATGTCCATCATTTTCTGGGCCTGGGATGACTCATCTGCTGCCAATGTGATCTCAATGCATGCTGTGGGTGAGGGGCCTGGTGCATTCTCTGAGACATTGTCTTTCTTTCCTTAGCAGACTGCTAGTGGCTGTATAACATCTGGCTAAAGACTAGCAGGGGGTACTCTTTCTTCCCCCTTTTAATGTCTACGTCAGCAGCTCTCTCGATCTCTTTTCTACTTGAATCAAACTTTTTAACAGAAAACCTCTGAGCCGTCAAGCTTCGTCACTTGCCCTGGATTGAATTCTCCTCTGGAGGCCAAGAATGCTGGCATCTTTTGTGGTTTAGCAGCCACCTTTCAGCCTTTTGTAATTCATATTGAATCTTCATTTCAGATGGAAGATGCATTCCACGGTATTGCCAACTGAAGTCTTGTCATCGCTATGGGAGTATCTGGTCCATGGCTTTAGGGTATTTTTCAGCAATCAATGTATCATTTCCAGTGTGCCAGTCTTGTCATCCTCATTACATCCATAGCAAAGTCTTTTATTAATGTTGACATGATTGAAGGGAATTGTTTGTTTCAATTCCCTTTCAGATTGTTATTTTGCTGGTGTATACAGATAACACTGTGTTGTCATTCATTTGTATCCGTTTGGACAGCTTGATAGTGTGTCTTTAGTTTTCTTTAATTTCTCATAATTGAAAGATGACCCTGGCTCATATATTTACAGTCTCACCCCTAGTCTCAGTCATTTCTTCAAAGAACTGTCCTTTTTTTAACATGACATTATTTTTGACTGTGCTGGGTCTTTATTTGCTCCTTTGTCTAGTTGTAGTGAGCAGAGGCTACCTTCTAGTTGCTGTGCCATGGCTTCTCATTGCAGTGCTTTCTCTGTTTGCAGAGCTTGGGCTCTGGAGCATGCAAACGTCAAGAGTTGTTCAAGGGCTTCATTGCCCCTGGGCGTGTGGAATCTTCTACACAGGAATTGAACGCCGTGTTCCCTGCATCGGTAGGCAGCTTCTTTACCACCAGGCCATCGGAGATGTTTCCTGTTCCCTTTTATTAGAGAATGATATTTCAAACATACATGTAGGAGCTCAATATGCTCAGCTGACAATACATGGAGATATATCTCCATGTATTCCAGCTCACCTTTGAACATATTCAGTTAAAGGTAATTTGTGATGATGTCTCCAACCTGATCCACCACGACATGGACACTGTAACGTTTCCTTTTGTTTATCTGTAACTTTGCCTTCCAATGGTAAGATACCTGGCTTCCACCGCTTGTCATACACAGAATTCAGTGCTTGTCCCACGTGGTTACTGAAAAAAAAAAACTGTCAGATTGTCTTTCAAAGGGGGCTCTGCGTGCATCGCACCAGTATCTTGAGTATGTTTTTGTATGATAGTTTACTATCAGTATACCCTCAGTGGCCAGGTGTCTGTTTCAGTCGTTACCAATTATGAATGGGCTTGTTTGCTCTAGTGTTCTTGGACAATTCGAGCACAGTTTCTTTGTCAGATGTGCATTTTTTTAGGAAGAGTTTTATTGATTGTTGGCTGTGTTGCATCTTTGTGTGTGGGCTTTTCTCTAGTTTTGGTGAGCCATGGGCCATAACTAGTGGTTTGCAGGCTTCTCACTGCAGTGTCTCCTCTTGTTGAGGGGCACAGGCTCACGGGCTTCAGTGGCTGCGGCATGTGAAGTCGGCATCGTGGCTTCCAGGATCTAGAGCACAGGCTCGGCAGTTGTGGCACACGGGCTCCATAGGATGTGGCATCTTCCCATCCTAGGGATCGCACATGCATCTCCAGCACTGGCAGGTGGATTCTTGACTATGGAACCACCAGGGCATATTTGAGATTCTAGTTTTCCACACATGTATCTAGTGAAAGAGGCCAGGATCAAGAGGCATGGCAGCTGGGAATCCTCAGCCACAGCTCTGGTGTGCTATCCAAAGCTCTGGGGCCTTTGGTGAGCAGCTCAGCTTCCCTGGGACTGTTTCCTGCCGTCAGAAATGCCCTGCTTTTGGACTGTAGCCCACCAAGCTCCTCTGTCCCTAGGATTTCTGAGACCAGAGTACTGCAGGTGGTGCCATTTCCTTCTCTGCTGCTGCTGCCGGCGTCGCTTCAGTCGTGCCTGACTCTGCGCGACCCCATAGACAGCAGCCTACCAGGCTCCTCTGTCCCTGGGATTCTCCAGGCAAGAAACACTGGAGTGGGTTGCCATGTCCTCCTCCAGTGCATGAAAGTGAAAAGTGAAAAGTGAAAGTGAAGTCACTCAGTGAAGTCGTGTCCGACTCTTAGTGACCCCGGGTTGCAGCCTACCAGGCTCCTCTGTCCGTGGGGATTCTCCAGGCAATGGTACTGGAGCGGGCTGCCATTGCCTTGTCTGATTTCCTTCTCTGCAAGATAGCGTTTGGAAGCTCTTTTCTCCTGGATATTGCTTTTGATGAAGGAAGGGGGTTCCCTTCCAGGGCTTGAGAGTGAGTTCTTGTCTGACACTGGGCAATGAGTTGTCTGAGGAGAGGAGTGCTGTCCAAGCGAGAGGCTTCATTGGGAAGGGCTGCCGGGGTGGAGGCAGGAGGGGTGAGGGAAACGGAGAGAACCACTCTGTCACGTGGCTCACACTCTCAGGTTTTATGGTCATCGGGTTCATTTCTGGTTTGTCTCTTTGCCAGGCATTCTGAATTGGGATCCTTCTTGGGGGGCACACGCATCACTCAGCCGAGATGGATTCCAGTGAAAGTGGATCCTGGGAGGTTGGTAGGACCTCTGAACTGGAGCCTCCCATCTCCTGACCTCTCCAGAATTCTGGTTGGTGGTAGCTTGTTCGTTCCTTGTTCCTTCCCAGGACCTCCTGTTTGTGAGATGACTCCTGCAAGTGTTTTCTTTTCTCTGTTGCCTGGCCAGGGTGGGTGGTCCGTGGTGCATTTAACAGTTTCTTTTTGGTTCTCTCGAGTAAGGTCCTCCACAGGGTAAATGTATGAAATGATAAAAGGCAATGTGTTAACTCATTTGTATTCATAATTGGTAAGTTGGCTTGTTTTGTGTATGTTAGACCTGATCACCAGACGGAAGCGTCATGTAGAACTTTTGTAGTTTTTCTAAAAATTTCAATAGTTTTTTCAATGAGTTACCTTGTTGCAAAGTTTGTGTGTATGTTCATATTTTTTTAAACAGTTATTTCTTTTTAGTTGATTGATCATTGCTTTACAATATTGGTTTTGATTTGTCATACATCCACATGAATTAGCCATAGGTGTACCTATGTCCTCTTGCTCTGGAATCTCCCTCCCACCTCGCACGCATTCCCACCTCTCTAGGTTACTACTGAGCCCCAGTTTGAGTTCCCTGAATCACACAGCAAATTCCCATTGGTTGTCTATTTACAAAGGTTTGGTGTACCTGCATCCATGCTGCTCTCTCCATTCATCTCACCCTCTCCCTCTTGTTCCCCACCCTCGTCTGTAAGTCTGTTCTCTATGTCTGCCACCTCCATTGCTGCTCTGTGAACAGACTCGTCAGTACCATCCTTCTAGATTCCATGTTTTTCTCTCTTTGACTGACTTCCCTCCCCTTTATTAGAACAAACTCACATGTGTTCCTTTTTATGGCTGCATTCCATACAGGCTCTGATTGTTCCTTAGCCATGTTTTGCGGAGGGTCATGGAGCTATTCTGCTCCATTTCAGTTTGGGCTTCCAGTCTGAGTGCTCGCAGCAGAGCTGGCTCCTGGGTGAGCCCTCTGAGGTCTGTGAGCGCCTGGCTGCCCGCTCTTCTCCTGTGGCCCGCAGGGGGGCGCCAAAGCCCCCCTCTGACCCGCGGGCGCAGGACGCTTTGCCTTTAGCTCTGCCCCGTGAGCAGCTGGCGGAGTTTTGTCTCCTCAGACCATCAGGGCTCAGGCTTCTGATAACAGGGCTGCATCCAGGCTGAGAGGAGGCAGGGTTGCCTCAGTGCCCACCAGCAGGAGGTGCTGCAAGAGCG
>NW_017197458.1:0-8061 GCF_001704415.2 Capra hircus
CTCTGCTGGCCCCAGGAAAGGCCAGTCCCCATGCGAGTTACTCGGGGCCTCTCGGGATTCCTCTCCCTCGATGCCGGGCCCTAAGATCTTTCTGGAGTTGGTGCCGGAACCTGAGCATTCCTCTCCAGTGCTGACATGGATCTTGGGTACTTTCTGAGTCTCCCAGGGGAGTCAGTCCTCGTCCTCGAGTGGGGGCTGCACGTGCGCTTTCCTCCGAGCTGTAGCAGCAGTGTTGCTTAAGGCCTTGTGTGGCGTTGGTTCAGAACCTGAGGATTCCTCTCCAGTGCTGACATGGATCTTGGGGTACTTCTGAGTCTCTCAGTCCTCAGATCGGTGACGTGCGTTCCTCACAGCAGTATCACGGTTCCCTTCGCGTGGATCAAGGGATCTGTGGCTTTACCTCGAGGCTTCAACGAGGCCCTCCCACAGGGTTGTCCCACGTGCCACCGTTGTGTGAGTCGATCCTCGGCTTGAAAGTCGAGAGTGCAGGGAAAACAGGTTTCCTGGAATGGACTGAGATGTCTGGGGGACTCTGGAATGTGGCACGACCCTGGAGTTCCTCTCGCCTTTCCTGTGGAGAGCGCCTCCTCTTGAGATGCGACGGGAACGCCGGGAATTCTTTCCCGACCACGCAGGAAAGACCCTCCTCTCGAGCTAGGAGGGAAACAGGGCTCCTCTGGATGTGGGCGGACTCTCGTGCTTCCTCTCGAGTGGAGACGGGTATGTCGGGGACTTCTTGAGTTGCAGCAGGGTTTTGAAGGACCTTTGGAAGTTCCAGAGGTTAGGTGTGATTAGCCTCGAGACGCCTCAGCGGAAATGGCCTCATCTCGCCTGGAGGGGAGAACCTCCTGGATTTTCTCGAGTTGCGGCAGGTGCTCTCGACTTACGACGGGACCTCAGGGACCCGCTCTGGTGGCCTCAGGAAAGGCCAGTCCCCATGCGAGTTGCTCGGGGCCTCTCGGGATTCCTCTCCGTCGATGCGGGGCCTAAGACCTTGGTGGAGTCGGTGCGGAACCTGAGGATTCCTCTTCAGTGCTGACATGGATCTTGGGTACTTCTGGAGTCTCCCAGGGGAGTCAGTCCTCGTCTCGAGTGGGGGCATGCACGTGCGCTTTCCTCCGAGCTGTAGCAGCAGTGTCACGCTTCCCTTCGCGTGGATCAAGGGATCTGTGGCTTTCCCTCGAGGCTTTCCACTTTCCCACGAGGCTTTCCCACAGGGCTGTCCCACGTGCCACCGTGGTGTGAGTCGATCCTCGGCTTGAAAGTCGAGGCAGTGCAGGGAAAACAGGTTTCCCTGGAATGGACTGAGACATCTGGGGGACTCTGGAATGGTGGCACGACCCTGGAGTTCCTCTCGCCTTTCCTGTGGAGAGCCTCCTCTTGAGATGCGACGGGAAGCCGGGAATTCTTTCCCGACCACGCAGGGAAAGGATCCCTCCTCTCGAGCTAGGAGGCGGAAACGGGGCTCCTCTGGATGTGGGCGGGACTCTCGTGCTTCCTCTCGAGTGGAGACGGGTATGTCGGGGAACTTCTTGAGTTGCAGCAAGGGTGTGAAGGACCCTTTGGAAGTTCCAGAGGTTAGGTGTGATTAGCCTCGAGACGCCTCAGCGGAAATGGGCCTCATCTCGCCTGGAGGGGAGAACCTCCTGGATTTTCTCGAGTTGCGGCAGGTGCTCTCGACTTACGACGGGGACCTCAGGGACCCGCTCTGGTGGCCTCAGGAAAGGCCAGTCCCCATGCGAGTTGCTCGGGGGCCTCTCGGGATTCCTCTCCGTCGATGCCGGGCCTAAGACCTTGTGTGGAGTCGGTGCCGGAACCTGAGGATTCCTCTCCAGTGCTGACATGGATCTTGGGTACTTCTGGAGTCTCCCAGGGAGTCAGTCCGTCTCGAGTGGGGCATGCACGTGCGCTTTCCTCCCGAGCTGTAGCAGCAGTGTCACGCTTCCCTTCGCGTGGATCAAGGGATCTGTGGCTTTCCCTCGAGGCTTTCCCACGAGGCTTTCCCACAGGGCTGTCCCACGTGCCACGTGGTGTGAGTCGATCCTCGGCTTGAAAGTCGAGGCAGTGCAGGGAAAACAGGTTTCCCTGGAATGGACTGAGACATCTGGGGGACTCTGGGAATGGTGGCACGACCCTGGAGTTCCTCTCTTTCCTGTGGAGAGCGCCTCCTCTTGAGATGCGACGGAAACGCCGGAATTCTTTTCCGACCACGCAGGGAAAGGATCCCTCCTCTCGAGCTAGGAGGCGGAAACGGGGCTCCTCTGGATGTGGGCGGGACTCTCGTGCTTCCTCTCGAGTGGAGACGGTATGTCGGGGAACTTCTTGAGTTGCAGCAAGGGTGTGAAGGACCCTTTGGAAGTTCCAGAGGTTAGGTGTGATTAGCCTCGAGACGCCTCAGCGGAAATGGGCCTCATCTCGCCTGGAGGGGAGAACCTCCTGGATTTTCTCGAGTTGCGGCAGGTGCTCTCGACTTACGACGGGGACCTCAGGGACCCGCTCTGGTGGCCTCAGGAAAGGCCAGTCCCCATGCGAGTTGCTCGGGCCTCTCGGGATTCCTCTCCGTCGATGCCGGGGCCTAAGATCTTGTGTGGAGTCGGTGCCGGAACCTGAGATTCCTCTCCAGTGCTGACATGGATCTTGGGGTACTTCTGGAGTCTCCCCGGGGAGTCAGTCCTCGTCTCGAGTGGGGCATGCACGTGCGCTTTCCTCCGAGCTGTAGCAGCAGTGTCACGCTTCCCTTTGCGTGGATCAAGGGATAGAGGCTTTCCACGAGGCTTTCCCACGAGGCTTTCCACAGGGCTGTCCCACGTGCCACCGTGGTGTGAGTCGATCCTCGGCTTGAAAGTCGAGGCAGTGCAGGGAAAACAAATGGACTGAGACCTCTTCAGGAAAGCCTCGGAAAGCCTCGAGGAAAGATCCCTTGATGGGAAGCGTGACACTGCTGCTTCAGCTCGGGAGGAAAGCGCACGTGCATCCCCACTCGAGACGAGACTGAGGGAGACTCCAGAAGTACCCAAGATCCATGTCAGCACTGGAGAGGAATCTCAGGTTCGGCACCGACTCCACACAAGTCTTCCCGGCATCGACGGGAGAGGAATCCCGAGAGGCCCGAGCAACTCGCATGGGGACTGGCCTTTCCTGAGGCCACCAGAGCGGGTCCCTGAGGTCCCCGTCGTAAGTCGAGAGCACCTGCCGCAACTCGAGAAAATCCAGGAGGTTCTCCCCTCCAGGCGAGATGAGGCCCATTTCCGCTGAGGCGTCTCGAGGCTAATCACACCTAACTCTGGAACTTCCAAAGGGTCTTCACACCCTTGCTGCAACTCAAGAAGTTCCCCGACATACCCGTCTCCACTCGAGAGGAAGCACGAGAGTCCCGCCCACATCCAGAGGAGCCCGTTTCCGCCTCTAGCTCGAGAGGAGGGATCCTTTCCCTGCGTGGTCGGAAAGAATTCCGGCGTTTCCCGCATCTCAAGAGGAGGCGCTCTCCACAGGAAAACGAGAGGAACTCCAGGGTCGTGCCACCATTCCCAGAGTCCCCAGATGTCTCAGTCCATTCCAGGGAAACCTGTTTTCCCTGCACTGCCTCGACTTTCAAGCCGAGGATCGACTCACACCAGTGGCACGTGGGACAGCCCTGTGGGAAAGCCTCGTGGGAAAGCCTCGAGGGAAAGCCACAGATCCCTTGATCCACGAAGGGAAGCGTGACACTGCTGCTACAGCTCGGGAGGAAAGCGCACGTGCATGCCCCCACTCGAGACGGACTGACTCCCTGGGAGACTCCAGAAGTACCCAAGATCCATGTCAGCACTGAGAGAATCCTCAGGTTCCGGCACCGACTCCACACAAGATCTTAGGCCCGGCATCGACGGGAGAGGAATCCCGAGAGGCCCCCGAGCAACTCGCATGGGGACTGGCCTTTCCTGAGGCCACCAGAGCGGGTCCCTGAGGTCCCCGTCGTAAGTCGAGAGCACCTGCCGCAACTCGAGAAAATCCAGGAGGTTCTCCCTGGCGAGATGAGGCCCATTTCCGCTGAGCGTCTCGAGGCTAATCACACCTAACTCTGGAACTTCCAAAGGGTCCTTCACACCCTTGCTGCAACTCAAGAAGTTCCCCGACATACCCGTCTCCACTCGAGAGGAAGCACGAGAGTCCCCCACATCCAGAGGAGCCCCGTTTCCGCCTCCTAGCTCGAGAGGAGGGATCCTTTCCCTGCGTGTCGGGAAAGAATTCCCGGCGTTCCGTCGCATCTCAAGAGGAGGCGCTCTCCACAGGAAAGGCGAGAGGAACTCCAGGGTCGTGCCACCATTCCCAGAGTCCCCCAGATGTCTCAGTCCATTCCAGGGAAACCTGTTTTCCCTGCACTGCCTCGACTTTCAAGCCGAGGATCGACTCACACCACGGTGGCACGTGGGACAGCCCTGTGGGAAAGCCTCGTGGGAAAGCCTCGTGGGAAAGCCTCGAGGGAAAGCCACAGATCCTTGATCCACGCGAAGGGAAGCGTGACACTGCTGCTACAGCTCGGAGGAAAGCGCACGTGCATGCCCCACTCGAGACGAGGACTGACTCCCCTGGGAGACTCCAAGTAACCCAAGATCCATGTCAGCACTGAGAGGAATCCTCAGGTTCCGGCACCGACTCCACACAAGGTCTTAGGCCCCAGCATCGAGAGAGGAATCCCGAGAGGCCCCGAGCAACTCGCATGGGACTGGCCTTTCCTGAGGCCACCAGAGCGGGTCCCTGAGGTTCCCGTCGTAAGTCGAGAGCACCTGCCGCAACTCGAGAAAATCCAGGAGGTTCTCCCCTCCAGGCGAGATGAGGCCCATTTCCGCTGAGGCGTCTCGAGGCTAATCACACCTAACCTCTGGAACTTCCAAAGGGTCCTTCACACCTTGCTGCAACTCAAGAAGTTCCCCGACATACCCGTCTCCACTCGAGAGGAAGCACGAGAGTCCCGCCCACATCCAGAGGAGCCCCGTTTCCGCCTCCTAGCTCGAGAGGAGGGATCCTTTCCCTGCGTGGTCGGGAAAGAATTCCCGGCGTTCCCGTCGCATCTCAAGAGGAGGCGCTCCACAGGAAAGGCGAGAGGAACTCCAGGGTCGTGCCACCATTCCCAGAGTCCCCAGATGTCTCAGTCCATTCCAGGGAACCTGTTTTCCTGCACTGCCTCGACTTTCAAGCCGAGGATCGACTCACACCACGGTGGCACGTGGGACAGCCCCCTCGTGGGAAAGCCTCGAGGAAAGCCTCGTGGGAAAGCCTCGAGGGAAGCCACAGTTGCCTTGATTCACGCGAACGGAAGTGTGACACTGCTGCTACATCTCGGAAGGAAAGCGCACGTGCATGCCCCCACTCGATACGAGGACTGACTACCCTGGAGAGACTCCAGAAGTACCCCAAGATCCACATCAGCACTGGCGAGGAATCCTCACGTTCCGGCACCGACTCCAAACAAGGTTTTAGGCCCTGCATCGACGGGAGAAGAATCCGAGAGGCCCCGAGCAACTAGCATGGGTACTGGCCTTTCCTGAGGCCATCAGAGAGGTCCCTGAGGTCCCCGTCATAAGTCGAGAGCAACTGCCGCAACTCGATAAAATCCAGGAGGTTCTCCCCTCCAGGCGAGATGAGGCCCGTTTCCTCTGAGGCGTCCCCAGGCTAATCACACCTAACCTCTGGAACTTCGAAAACGTCCTTCACATCCTTGCTGCAACTCAAGAAGTTCCCCGACATACCCGTCTCCACTCGAGAGGAAGCACGAGAGTCCCGCCCACATCCAGAGGAGCCCGTTTCCGCCTCATAGCACGAGAGGAGGGATCCTTTCCCTGCATGGTCGGGAAAGAATTCCCGGCGTTCCCGTCGCATCTCAAGAGGGTAGGCTTTCCACAGGAAAGGCGTCAGGAACTCCAGGGTCCTTCCACCATTCCCAGAGTCGCCCAGATGTCTCAGGCCATTCCAGGGAAGCCTGTTTTCCCTGCCTCTCAAATTTCAAGCCGAGGATCGACTCACACCATGGTGGCACGTGGATAGCGCTGTGGTAAAGCCTCGTGGGAAAGCCTGGTGGGAAAGCCTCTAGGGAAAGCCGAGGGAAAGCCACTGTTCCCTTGATTCACGCGAAGGGAAGCATGACACTGCTGCTACAGCTCGGGAGGTAAGCGCTCGTGCATGCCCCCACTCGAGACGAGGACTGACTCCCCTGGGGAGACTCCAGAAGTACCCCAATATCCAAGTCAGCACTGGAGAGGAATCCTCAGGTTCCGGCACCGACTCCAACAAGGTCTTAGGCCCGGCATCGACGGTAGTGGAATCCCGAGATGCCCCCGAGCAACTCGCATGGGGACTGGCCTTTCCTGCGGCCACCAGAGAGGGTCCCTGAGGTCTCCGTCGTAAGTCGAGAGCACCTGCCGTAACTCGAGAAAATCCAGGAGGTTCTCCCCTCCAGGCGAGATGAGGCCCATTTCCGCTGAGGCGTCTCGAGGCTAATCACACCTAACCTCTGGAACTTCCAAAGGGTCCTTCACACCCTTGCTGCAACTCAAGAAGTTCCCCGACATACCCGTCTCCACTCGAGAGGAAGCACAAGAGTCCCGCCCACATCCAGAGGAGCCCCGTTTCTGCCTCCTGGCTCGAGAGGAGGGATCCTTTCCCTGCGTGTTCGGGAAAGAATTCCCGGCATTTCCGTCGCATCTCAAGAGGAGGCGCTCTCCACAGGAAAGGCGAGAGGAACTTCAGGGTCGTGCCACCATTCCCAGAGTCACCCAAATGTCTCAGTCCATTCCAGGGAAACATGTTTTCCCTGCACTGCGTCGACTTTCAAGCCGAGGATCGACTCACACCACGGTGGCACGTTGGACAGCCCTGTGGGAAAGCCTCATAGGAAAGCCTCGTGGGAAAGCCTCGAGGGAAAGCCACAGATCCCTTGATCCACGCAAAGGGAAGTGTGACACTGCTGCTACAGCTCGGGAGGAAAGCGCACGTGAATGCCCCCACTCGAGACGAGGACTGACTCCCCTGGGAGACTCCAGAAGTACCCCAAGATCCATGTCAGCACTGGAGAGGAATCCTCAGGTTCTGGCACTGACTCCACACAAGATCTAGGCCCCAACATCGACGGGAGAGGAATCCCGAGAGACCCCAGAGCAAATCGCATGGGGACTGGCCTTTACTGACGCCACCGGAGCGGGTCCCTGAGGTCCACGTTCTAAGTTGAGAGGACCTGCCGCAACTCGAGAAAATTCAGGAGGTTCTCCCCTCCAGGCGAGGTGAGGCCCATTTCCGCAGAGGCGTCTCGAGGCTAATCACACCTAACCTCGGAACTTCCAAAGGGTCCTTCACACCCTTACTGCAACTCAAGAAGTTCCCCGACATACCCGTCTCCACTCGAGAGGAAGCACGAAAGTTCCGCCCACATCCAGAGGAGCCCCGTTTCCGCCTCCTAGCTCGAGAGGAGGGATCCTTCCCCTGCGTGTTCGGGAAAGAATTCCCGGTGTTCCCGTCGCATCTGAAGAGGAGGAGCTCTCCACAGGAAAGCGAGAGGAACTCCAGGGTCGTGCCACCATTCCCAGAGTCCCCCAGATGTCTCACTCCATTCCAGGAAACCTGTTTTCCCTGCACTGCGTCGACTTTCAAGCCGAGGATCGACTCACACCACGGTGGCACGTGGGACAGCCCTGTGGGAAAGACTCGTGGGAAAACCTCGTGGGAAAGCCACGAGGGAAAGCCAGATCCGTTGATCCACGCGAAGGGAAGCGCCACACTGCTGCTGCAGCTCGGGAGGAAAGCGCTCGTGCATGCCCCGACTCGAGACGAGGATTGACTCCCCTGGAGAGCCTCCAGAAGTAACCCAAGATCCATGTCTGCACTGAAGAGGAAACCTCAGGTTCCAGCACCGACTCCACCCAAGGTCTTAGGCCCCAGCATCGACTGGAGAGGAATCCGAGAGGCGCCCAAGCAACTCGCATGGGTACTGGCCTTTCCTGAGGCCACCAGAGCGGGTCCCTGAGGTTCCCTCACGTAAGTCGAGAGCACCTGCCGCAACTCGAGAAAATCCAGGTGGTTCTCCCTAAA
>NW_017197459.1:0-8061 GCF_001704415.2 Capra hircus
CGTGCCACCGTGGTGTGAGTCGATCTCGGCTAGAAAGTCAAGGCAGTGCAGGGAAAAACAGGTTTCCCTGGAATGGGACTAAGACATCTGGGGGACTCTGCGAATGGTGGACGACCCTTGAGTTCCTCTCGCCTTTCCTGTGGAGAGCGCCTCATCTTGAGATGCGACGGGAACGCCGGGAATTCATTCCCAACCACACAGGGAAAGGATCCCTCCTCTCGAGCAACGAGCCGGAAACGGAGCTCCTCTGGATGTGGCCGGGACCCTCGTGCTTCCTCTTGAGTGGAGACGGGTATGTCGGGGAACTTCTTTAGTTGCAGCATGACTGTGAAAGACTCTTTAGAAGTTCCAGAGTTCACGTGTGATTAGCCTGGAGACACATCAGTGGAAACGGGCCTCATCTCACCTGCATGGGGAACCTCCTGGATTTTACCGAGTTGCGGCAGGTGCTCTCGACTTACGACGGGGACCTCATGGACCCGCTCTGGTTACTCAGGAAAGGCCAGTCCCCATGTGAGTTGCTAGAGGTCCTGTCGCTATTCCTCTCCCGTCGATGCCAGGGCCTAAGACCTTGTGTGGAGTCGGGGCCGGAACCTGAGGATTCTCTCCAGGGCTGACATGCATCTTGGGGTATTTCTGGAGTCTCCCCAGGGGAGTCAGTTCTCGTCTCGAGTAGGGGCATGCACGTGCGCTTTCCTCCCGTGCTGTAGCAGCAGTGTCACGCTTCCCGTCGCGTGGATTAAGGGATCTGTGGCTTTCCCTCGAGGCTTTCCACGAGGCTTTCCCACAGGGTTGTCACACGTGCCACCAGGTGTGAGTCGATCCTCAGCGTGAAAGTCGAAGCAGTGCAGGGAAAACAGGATCTCTGGAATGGACTGAGACATCTGGGGACTCTTGGAATGGTGGCACGACCCATGAGTTCCTCTCGCCTTTCCTGTGCAGCGCGCTCCTCTTGAGATGCGTCGAAACGTCGGGAAATTCTTTCCCGAGGAAGCAGGGAAGGATCCTCATATCTCGAGCTTGGAGGAGGAAACGGAGCTCCTCTGGCGGTTGCCGGACCTCGTGCTTCCTCTGGAGTGGAGACGGGTATGTCGGGGAACTTCTTGAGTTTTAGCAAGGGTGTTTAGGACACTTTGGAAGTTCCAGAGTTTAGTTGTGATTACTCTCGAGACGCCGCAGAGAAAATGGGCTCATCTCGACTGGAGCAGAGAACCTCCTGGATTTTCTCGAGTTGCGGCAGGTACTCTCCACATACGACCGTGACCTCAGGGACAGTGTAGCAGATGTGTCACGCTTCCCGTCCCGGGGATCAAGGGATCTGTGGCTTTCCTCGAGGCTTTCTCACAGGGCTGTCCCATGCCACATGGTGTGAGTGGATCCTCGGCGTGAAAGTCGAGGCAGTGCTGGGAAAACGGGTTCCTCTAAATGGACTGAGACATCTGGGGGACTCTTGAAATGGTGGCACGACCCTGGAGTTCCTCTTGCCTTTCCTATTGAGAACCCTTGCTCTTGAGATGCCATGGGAAGCCGAAAAATCTTTCCTGACTAAGCAGGATAGGATCCTTCATCTCGGAAACGGGGTTCCTCTGAATGTGGGCGGGACCCTCGTGCTTCCTCTCGTGTGGAGACGGGTATGTCGGGGAACTTCTTGAGTTGCAGCAAGGACCCTTTTTAATTTCCAGAGGTTAGGTGTGATGAGCCTCCAGACACCTCAGAGGAAATGGGCTCATCCGCCTGGAGGGGAGAACTCCTGGATTTTACCCAGTTGCGGCAGGTGCTCTCGAGTTACGACGGGTCCTCAGGGACCCGCTCTGGTGGCCTCAGGAAAGGCCAGTCCCCATGCGAGTTACCAGGGGCCTTTAGGGATTCCTCTCCCATCGATGCCGGTGCCTAAGACCTTGTGTGGAGTCGGGGCCAGACCCTGAGGATGCCTCTCCAGTGCTGACATGAATCTTTCCGTACTTCTGGAGTCTCACCAGGGGAGTCAGTCCTCATCTCGTGTGGGGGCATGCACCTGCCATTTCTCACGACCTGCAGCAGCAGTGTCACGCTTGCCGACGTGTGGATCAAGGGATCTGTCGCTTTCCATTGAGGCTTTCCCACGAGGCTTTCCAACAGGGCTGTCCCACGTGCCACGGTGGTGTGAGTCGATCCTCGGCGTGAACGTCGAGGCAGTGCAGGGAAAACAGTTTCTTCTGGAATGGACTTAGACATCTGGGGGACTCTTGGAATGCTGGCAAGGCCCTGGAGTTCCTCTCGTCTTTCCTGTGGAGAGCGCCTCCTCTTGAGATGCGACGGGAAGGCCGGGAATTCTTTCCCGACGACAAAGGGAAAGGATCCCTCTTCTCGAGCTACGAGGCGGAAACGGGGCTCCGCTGGATATGGGCGGGAACCTCGTCCTTCCTCTCGAGTGGATATGGGTATGTCGGAGAACTTCTTGACTTGCAGCAAGGGTGTGAAGGACCTTTTGGAAGTTCCAGAGGTTAGGTGTGATTAGCCTCGAGACGCCTCAGCGGAAATGGGCCTCATCTCGCCTGGAGGGGAGAACCTCCTGGATTTTCTCGAGTTGTGGCAGGTGCTCTCGAGTTACGACGGAGACCTCAGGGACCGCTCTGGTGACGCTCAGGAAAGGCCAGTCCCCATGCGAGGTGCTAGGGGCCTCTCAGGATTCCTCTCCGGTCGATGCCGGGCCTAAGACCTTGTGTGGAGTCGGGACCGGAACCTGAGGATTCCTCTCCAGTGCTGACATGGATCTTGGCGTACTTCTGGAGTCTCCAAGCTTGCGTCAGTCCTCGGCTCGAGTGGGGTCATGCACGTGCGCTTTCCTCCCGAGCGGTAGCAGCAGTGTCAGCGCTTCCTTCTCGTGGATCAAGGAATCTGTGGCTTTCCCTGGAGTCTTTCCCATGAGGCTTTCCCACAAGGCTATTCACTTGCCACCATGGTGTGAGTCGATCCTCGCGTGAAAGTCGAACCAGTGCAGGGAAAACAGGAACCTCCTTCCCCACAGTAGGGGATACACTGTCCCTTGGGCGGGTATCTCCAGGGCATCGCGCTGGGGGGTTGCCCGCGGAGGTGCGGGCCTCAGGCTCCACGTGAGAAAAGCCCCAAATGGCATTAGCTGCCAGTCCAGACGCTGGCCCCTCAGGTCTCTGGCCGGAGCCTTGGGCTCCAGGCAACTCAAACCTCGGGGGTGGCACTCTGGGACTGCTGTAGGGAAAGGATGCCAAGAGCCCACGGAGGAGTTGGGGAGGGGGCATGGGGAAACGGAGGCGAGGACAGCGAGGGATCTAGGTGGAGGCGCTGGAGAGAGCGTCTGGTGTCCCGGAATGCCTCGGAGGAGCCAGCGGGGGACAGTCGAGGACCAGGGACCTGTGGAATGTGAAAAGGCGGGAAATCTCAGAGCAAGGCAGGCTGGGAAAGGGGGCGTTGGTGGCCAATTCAAAGGGACCTAGGGGCGTTTCTGGGCGGTGAGTTCCCTTGGCACTGCTGAGGGCCCCTGATTGATCCACTCGGGTTGAACCCACCCCGCTGCGAGGGAGGGCCACAAACCAAAGCCCGAACTGCCCGCCACCCCAACGGGGATCTTGGCGGTCCAGGGCACAGCCGTGCCGGGAAAAGCCCACTCGCTCCACGGGACTCCGTCCAGGGTCTCTGCTTGGAAAGAGGCCAGGGGCGGCCCCCCTCCATCTACCCACCCAAACCCTATTGACGTCAATGGTGGCGGAGACGCCTCCCGTTCTCCAGAGTCCTGAGCTGCTGGGTCCCGCCCACTCAGCCAGCAGTCTGCAGCGTGCCCGTGTGCCTCTCCCACCATGGCTTCGTCCGGCTCCTCCAGCACCTCAAGCGGTACGTTTGCCTCGGTCCTGTGGTCGGATCACATCTCAGGGGATTTGCGGGTGGCCTGGGCAAGGGCTCTCGGCCAATGTGTTGACCCCCCTCCCACCCGAGAACGGCTGGGACCCATCGGCCAGGCCCGGGGTTCCGAGGCGTCAGGTGTGCCCAAATTCGGAGGGCGTGGCATCGTTCGTTCATCTTGCTCCTTTGGCACACACATGGCTTCTCCGTTCTCTTTTCTGGGAAGACAGTGTTGTTTCAGGGGGCGTGCTGCGGGGGGCGGGGGCCGGGGTTGGGGGGTGGTGGAGCGGGTGCTTTGCTGGGATGAGGCCCTTTATCCTCACATCTTCATGTGGGAATGGGAGTCGGGAGCTCTGTGGCCTTGCTGCCTTCAGTGGCTTCCTCTGCACAGGGGCCTAGTGGCTTCTGCCTTTTGTCAGGCGTTACGGGGTTTGGGCGTCGCTTTGGTGGCCTTGGCTTAGCCTTGGCCTGGCCTTGGCCTTGCCCTTGGCGTTGCTGTTGCCCTTGCCTTGGTCTTGGGCTTGGCCTTGCCGCCTTGAACTTGAACTTGACTTGACTTGACTTGACTTGACTTGACCTTGAACTTGAACTTGACTTGAACTTGAACTTGACCTTGACTTGACCTTGAACTTAACTTGAACTTGACTTGAACTTGAACTTGAACTTGAACTTGAACTTGAACTTGACCTTGACTTGACCTTGACCTTGACTTGAACTTGACTTGAACTTGACTTGACTTGACTTGAACTTGAACTTGACTTGACTTGAACTTTGAACTTGACTTGACTTGAACTTGAACTTGACTTGACTTTGAACTTGAACTTGAACTTGAACTTGAACTTGACTTGAACTTGAACTTGACCTTGAACTTGAACTTGAACTTGAACTTGAACTTGAACTTGACCTTTTGAACTTTGACTTGAACTTGACCTTGAACTTGAACTTGAACTTGACTTGAACTTGAACTAACTTGAACTTGAACTTGACTTGACTTGAACTTGAACTCTTGACCTTGTTGAACTTGACTTGAACTTGACCTTTTGAACTTGAAGTTGACTTGAACTTGAACTTGACTTGAACTTGAACTTGACTTGACCTTGACTTGAAAGACTTGACAGGGAGACCTCGAGATTTGCTCAGAGCACCGGAGGTCCAGAAGCAGGGCCCTGTATCTCCTTCCCTTTGTGATCATTGCAAAGACATTCCTAGCTGATAGCGGGAGTGCCCTGAAGAAGCAAGCAGTGGGAGTGTGTTTGACACGACTGTGTGCCTTCCTGGCCTCAGCTCCACAAGGGGCCTTTCCTCTCGAAGTAGGCCATGTCCCTTGGGGAGGGTGTCATGCCTCTTTTCTCCTCACTGCCAAAGGGTGGAGCCAAGCTCGCTCTGTCAGAGGTACAAAAACAGCAATTGAATGGATTTTCAAGCTCTTGCTAGGCTGCACCCTTTCAGGGCCTTTACTGAAACAGGTGCTCTGTGGCCCCTGGTTGGGTATGCAGGTTCACAAAACAGGGTGAGATCCTGTCCAAGCCAAGAATTTTCCTGAAAGACCTAGGCTCACTAGAGCTCTCCTCCAGAGCAAAGGGGATAGAGGAGATGTATGGAGGAGTCTTTGCCTTTCCCTGTGAGTGTGGGGCTAGTCCCTACGGCCCCAAGCTCAGGGATAACTGCCTCTAAGAAAGGAATGGCAAGAAGCACTATTCTTGGAGGTTGGGACAGGGAGTTCGCAGCATGTGGGGAAAGAAAGACTTCTTCGGGGAAGAAGAGGCAACCACCGGGGGTGTGTTTGCAAGCCTCTATTTGGAAGGAACAGGTTTGCTTATACAACTCAAGACCTCAGATCTGCTCAGAGGACTGAAGTTCCAGAGACAGGGCCATGTATCTCCCTTCCTTTGAGATCCTTGCAAAGACATTCCTAGCAGATCGTGGGAGTGCCCATGAAGAAGCAAGCAGCGGGAGTGTGCTTGACATCACTGGCTGCCTACCTGGGCTCAGCTCCTCAAGGGGCCTTTCTCTCCTGGTAGGCCTATGTCCCCTTTGGGAGAGGGTGGTGCCTCTTCCCTCCACACTGCCAAAGGGTGGAGGTGGAGCAAACTCGTTCTCTCCGAGGTAAAAAAAAAAAGACAAATTGGATGGATTTTTAAGCTCTTGCTATGCTGCACCCTCCAGGACCCACTCGAGCAAAACAGGTGCCTGTGGCCCTAGGTCGGGTATGCAGGTTCACACACTGGGTGGGATCCCGTCAAAGCAAGAATTTTCCTGACAGACCTAGGCTCACTAGAGCTCTCCTCCAGAGGAAAGGGGACAGAAAAGACGTGTGTGTGGAGGTGGCTCTGCCTTTCCAGGTCCCAATCTCAGGGATAACTGCCCCTAAGAAAGGAACTGCTGCTGCTGCTGCTGCTAAGTTGCTTCAGTCGTGTTCGACTCTGTGCGACGCCATAGACGGTAGCCCACTAGGCTCCCCGTCCCTGGGATTCTCCAGGCAAGAACAGTAAGTGGGTTGCCATTGCCTTCTCCAATGCATGAAAGTGAAAATGAAAGTGCAGTCGCTCAGTCGTGTCCGACCCTCAGCGACCCACGGACTGCAGCCTACCAGGCTTCTCCGTCCATAGGATTTTCTGAAAGGAACTGCAAGAAGCGCTTTTCCAGGAGGCTGGGAAAGGTGTTCGCAGGATGTGGGGAAAGAGAGCCTCCTTCGGGGAAGAATAGGCGGCCACTTGTTTTGTGTTGCAAACCTCTATTTGGAAGGAACAGGTTAGCTTATACAAAGGGAGACCTCCAGATCTGCTCAGAGGACCAAAGTTGCAGAGGCAGGTCGGTGTATTTTCCCTTCACTTTGCGATCCTTGCAAAGACATTCCTTGCTGATAGATGATTCAGCAAGGGCCTTTGAGACTGTTGTTTTCTTTCCTAGGTTCAAAGATTCCTTCAGTTCCTAATATAGATATCCTAGAAATTATCTGACATCCGTGAAAATCTGATATGTCCTGGTCAAATGCTGTCAGTTATAATTCCAGTTATCATATTAAAGCATTTCAAGTCGCAGCAGTGACCAGATTACATTGTCAATTTCTATTTAATCAGGTTTTAACCATGTCCTCTATGGTTTCACACTGATGCCTTTGCAGAAATACTGCTACTTCAAGATATATGGAATATACTTTTTTTAAGCTTACCGATAATTTGTTTGTTTGTTTGTTTGTTTGTCTTCTGGTAAGCTGGTACCAGATGGAATTTAGTCTCCTCTCTAGGTTAAGAGAACAAAGTTTTCTTAGAATGCAATTTTTGATAACAGACTATGGATTTCTTTACCTTTCATTGATTTATAATTGTTTTCATCATCTGTTTTTTTACTTCGGTAAAGTAAATAAGCCTTATTTAAGATTTTGGTACATGTAGGGATGGACTAAGCTTTCCCCACTCTTGCAAGTTCCCTTAACCCTTCAGATTCTTCTCGTGGGACCAAGATCTCACTTTCCTCCAGAGGGACAATCCAAGCTTTTTATTAGTTGATCTGCCCCTGACATCAGAGTCCATTTGAGCACGAGTTGGCCTATAATTTAGGCATGAAACTATGACTACATAAAGAAAAGGTGACTTTATGATTCAGGGATGGCCATGATATGCCTTGCACTTCAGAGAAAATGGGTTAAAATGATTTTTTTTTTCTTCAAAACTGCACAGCCAGTTCTTTCAGCATATGCAATTGAAAACATCTAGTCATTAGGTCAGTTTTCATTCCAATCCCAAAGAAAGGCAATGACAAAGAATATTCAAGCTGCTGCACAATTGCACTCATCTCACACACTAGTAAAGTAATGCTCAAAATTCTCCAAGTTCACATGAACTGTGAACTTCCAAATGTTCAAGAGGGATTTAAAACATGCAGAGAAACCAGAGATCAAACTGCCAACATCCACTGGATCATTGAAAAGCAAGAGAGTTCCAGAAAAAAGACATCTATTTCTGCTTTATTGACTATGCCAAAGCCTTTGACTGTGTGGATCACAATAAACTGGGAAAAATTCTGAAAGAGATGGGAATACCAGACCACCTGACCTGTCTCTTGAGAAACCTGTATGCAGGTCAGGAAGAAACAGTTCGAACTGGACATGGAACAACAGACTGGTTCTAAATAGGAAAAGGAATATGTCAAGGCAGTGTATTGTCACCTGTTATTTAACTTATATGCAGAGTACATCATGAGAAA
>NW_017197460.1:0-19960 GCF_001704415.2 Capra hircus
CCCTAACCTAACAACTCTAAAAGGAAAAGAAACTTTTCTGGCCTAAGCCCGCCCCTTGCGGTCCCCCATCCGCTCAAAGCAAAAAAGGCAAGCCCGGACTGGAACTTCTGACCCACAAAGCCAGATTGCATGTTTACTCGGCCGTCAGCCTAACCGCTATGCTAACAAAGCCCCCCGGGTTTCATGCTGCTCCCAGGCACTCTTCAAGCCTCGGCCCGCCAGGGCAGGCTAATAAAGAACTATGGGCCCCATTAGCGCTCACTTTAAGCCCTAACCGTAACCTGAACCCTGACCCTGACCTGAACCCTAACCCAAACCCGAACTCTAAGAAGAGGGGGTTCCCCGAATTCTAACCCTAACCCCGAACCCGAACCCGAGCGAGTTGGGGGGTTGCCCGAACCCTAACCCTAAGCTTCACAATAAACCTCTAAAATCAAAAGAAACTTTTCTGGTCTAAGCCCCGCCTCTTGTGGTCCCCCGCCCCCTAAAAGGGAAAGAGTTAAACCCGGGACTTGAACTCCTGACCTACAGACCCTAGTCTGCCTGACTTACCAGCCTGCCTAACCGCTATGCTACAGAGGCTTGCTGTTTCAGGCAGCGCTCCCGGGCCCTCTTCAAGCCTCTGGCGCGCCAGGGTCTGGCTCTATAGAATATCATGGCTGTCCTAGGTCATCTTTGCTTCTTATCCCTAAATCATAGACAGATGAGCTGAGAAAAAGCTTGGGTTGTCTCGGTGGGTGGATCTGCTTGTCCTTGTGTTTCCCCTGGAGGCAGTCGCGGTCCCGCGGGCCTGGCCTGGCAGGGGGCGTGGGGGCGGGGCGCACCGTGCGCGCGTCGGGGGGCGGGGCGAGCCTGGGCGGCTGGTCAGGGGGCGCGGCTCACGGGAGCGGGTCTGGGGCGGGGTGAACATGGCGGCGCCTCGGGGCCAGGGGTCCCCAGTTGTGCTCTCAGGGCTCGCCATTGCAGCTGGGACTGCTCGTTTCGTGGGCTCCTGGGTCCCCGTCGATTGGCATCCAGCGAGCAGAGCGGCAGGGCTGTGGACCACAGGTAAGGGAACTCGGACTCGGGCGGAGCAGGGAACCCATGTCTTCTGCCCTTTGTTTTGCAGTCTCGGAGCCGACTGAAATGGCGATCGGCAGAAAAGCCTCGCCTTTGGGGCCGAGGGTTTTTTACCGCTTCACCCCTTTGCATACAGCTCAGACCCGCGCGCTTTTCCCAAGCAGCCGAGTGTATTGCTTCCTACAGGCCTGGAGAGGATAACAGGCAGGAAGGCCAGGGTCTCCAGACAGAGAAAATAAACTGCAAGTGTCAGACGTTTTTTTCTCTCTCTTAAGAGGCAGGAGGAGACCAAAGAGGGCTGCGGTTTTTTTTTTCTCCATCTTGATACAAATGTAAAAGAAGGTTTCTCTGAAAATTCTGTGTTGCCATGACAACTCCTGGCTCCACCTGAATTTAACTTTTCTCAAACCTTGAACTAAGCAATGCATTGTTCTTATGGAAATGTTTGTCTTAAGGTATGTTAATGTCTTCAGGTCAGTTCCCCCTAAGGGCTCAGAAACGACTCGACAAACCGGTTTGTCTTACTCATACCTGGTTCTCTTAACCTCTGTGAATGAAACTATATATTTGCTTGGAAATCTGCCTTTCTTCAAGATTCATGTCCATCATTTTCTGGCCTGGGATGACTCAATCTGCTGCCAATGTGATCTCAATGCATGCTGTGGGTGAGGGGCCTGGTGCCATTCTCTGAGACATTGTCTTTCTTTCCTTAGCAGACTGCTAGTGGCTGTATACATCTGGCTAAAGACTAGCAGGGGGTACTCTTCTCCCCCTTTGAATGTCTACGTCAGCAGCTCTCTCGATCTCTTTTCTACTTGAATCAAACTTTTTCACAGAAAACCTCTGAGCCATCAAGCTTCGTCACTTGCCCCTGGATTGAATTCTCCTCTGGAGGCCAAGAATGCTGGCATCTTTTGTGGTTTAGCAGCCACCTTTCAGCCTTTTGTAATTCATATTGAATCTTCATTTCAGATGGCAGATGCATTCCACGGTATTGCCAACTGAAGTCTTGTCATCGCTATGGAGTCTCTGTCCATGGCTTGAGGGTATTTTTCAGCAATCATGTATCATTTCCAGTGTGCCAGTCTTGTCATCCTCATTCCATCCATAGCAAAGTCTTTTATTAATGTTGACGTGATTGAAGGGGAATTGTTTGTTTCAATTCCCTTTCAGATTGTTATTTGCTGGTGTATACAGATAACACTGTGTCGTCATTCATTTGTATCCGTTTGGACAGCTTGATAGTTGTCTTTAGTTTCTTTAATTTCTCATAATTGAAGATGACCCTGGCTCATATATTTACAGTCGCACCCCTAGTCTCAGTCATTTCTTCAAAGAACTGTCCTTTTTTTAACATGACATTATTTTTGACTGTGCTGGGTCTTTATTGCTCCTTTGTCTAGTTGTAGTGAGCAGAGGCTACCTTCTAGTTGCTGTGCCATGGCTTCTCATTGCAGTGCTTTCTCTGTGTGCAGAACTTGGGCTCTGGAGCATGCAAACGTCAAGAGTTGTTCAAGGGCTTCATTGCCCCTGGGCGTGTGGAATCTTCTACACAGGAATTGAACCCGTGTTCCCTGCATCGGTAGGCAGCTTCTTTACCACCAGGCCATCGGAGATGTTTCCTGTTCCCTTTTATTAGAGAATGATATTTAAAACATACATGTAGGAGCTCAATATGCTCAGCTGACAATACATGGAGATATATCTCCATGTATTCCAGCTCACCTTTGAACATATTCAGTTAAAGGTAATTTGTGATGATGTCTCCAACCTGATCCACCACGACATGGACATTGTAACGTTTCCTTTTGTTTATCTGGAACTTTGCCTTCCAATGGTAAGATACCTGGCTTCCACCGCTTGTCATACACAGAATTCAGTGCTTGTCCCACGTGGTTACTGAAAAAAAAAAACTGTCAGATTGTCTTTCAAAGGGGGCTCTGCGTGCATCGCACCAGTATCTTGAGTATGTTTTTGTATGATAGTTTACTATCAGTATACCCTCAGTGGCCAGGTGTCTATTTCAGTCGTTACCAATTATGAATGGGCTTGTTTGCTCTAGTGTTCTTGGACAATTCGAGTACAGTTTCTTTGTCAGATGTGCATTTTTTTAGGAAAAGAGTTTTATTGATTGTTGGCTGTGTTGCATCTTTGTGTGTGGGCTTTTCTCTAGTTTTGGTGAGCATGGGCCATAACGAGTGGTTTGCAGGCTTCTCACTGCAGTGTGTCCTCTTGTTGAGGGGCACAGGGCTCACGGGCTTCAGTGGCTGCGGCATGTGAACTCGGCATCGTGGCTTCCAGGATCTAGAGCACAGGCTCGGCAGTTGTGGCACACGGGCTCCATAGGATGTGGCATCTTCCCATCCTAGGGATCGCACATGCATCTCCAGCACTGGCAGGTGGATTCTTGACTATGGAACCACCAGGGCATATTTGAGATTCTAGTTTTCCACACACGTATCTAGTGAAAGAGGCCAGGATCAAGAGGCATGGCAGCTGGGAATCCTCAGCCACAGCTCTGGTGTGCTATCCAAAGCTCTGGGGCCTTTGGTGAGCAGCTCAGCTTCCCTGGGACTGTTTCCTCCCGTCAGAAATGCCCTGCTTTTGGACTGTAGCCCACCAAGCTCCTCTGTCCCTAGGATTTCTGAGACCAGAGTACTGCAGGTGGTGCCATTTCCTTCTCTGCTGCTGCTGCCACGTCGCTTCAGTCGTGCCTGACTCTGCGCGACCCCATAGACAGCAGCCTACCAGGCTCCTCTGTCCCTGGGATTCTCCAGGCAAGAACACTGGAGTGGGTTGCCATGTCCTCCTCCAGTACATGAAAGTGAAAAGTGAAAGTGAAGTCACTCAGTGAAGTCGTGTCCGACTCTTTAGTGACCCCGGGGTTGCAGCCTACCAGGCTCCTCTGTCCGTGGGATTCTCCAGGCAATGGTACTGGAGCGGGCTGCCATTGCCTTGTCTGATTTCCTTCTCTGCAAGATAGCGTTTGGAAGCTCTTTTCTCCTGGATATTGCTTTTGATGAAGGAAGGGGGTTCCCTTCCAGGGCTTGAGAGTGAGTTCTTGTCTGACACTGGGCAATGAGTTGTCTGAGGAGAGGAGTGCTGTCCAAGCGAGAGGCTTCATTGGGAAGGGCTGCCGGGTGGAGGGCAGGAGGGTGAGGGAAACGGAGAGAACCACTCTGTCACGTGGCTCGCACTCTCAGGTTTTATGGTCATCGGGTTCATTTCTGGTTTGTCTCTTGCCAGGCATTCTGAATTGGGATCCTTCTTGGGGGCACACGCATCACTCAGCCGAGATGGATTCCAGCGAAGTGCATCCTGGGAGGTTGGTAGGACCTCTGAACTGGAGCCTCCCATCTCCTGACCTCTCCAGAATTCTGGTTGGTGGTAGCTTGTTCGTTCCTTGTTCCTTCCCAGGACCTCCTGTTGTGAGATGACTCCTGCAAGTGTTTTTCTTTTCTCTGTTGCCTGGCCAGGGTGGGTGGTCCGTGGTTCATTTAGCAGTTTCTTTTTGGTTCTCTCGAGTAAGGTCCTCCACAGGGTAAATGTATGAAATGATAAAAGGCAATGTGTTAACTCATTTGTATTCATAATTGGGTAAGTTGGCTTGTTTTGTGTATGTTAGACCTGATCACCAGACCGAAGGTCATGTAGAACGTTTGTAGTTTTCTAAAATTTCAATAGTTTTTTAAAATGGAGTTACCTTGTTGCAAAGTTTGTGTGTATGTTCATATTTTTTTAAACAGTTATTTCTTTTTAGTTGATTGATCATTGCTTTACAATATTGGTTTGATTTGTCATACATCCACATGAATTGACCATAGGTGTACCTATGTCCTCTTGCTCTGGAATCTCCCTCCCACCTCGCACGCATTCCCACCTCTCTAGGTTACTACTGAGCCCCAGTTTGAGTTCCCTGAATCATACAGCAAATTCCCATTGGTTGTCCTATTTACAAAGGTTGGTGTACCTGCATCCATGCTGCTCTCTCCATTCATCTCACCCTCTCCCTCTTGTTCCCCACCCTCGTCTGGAAGTCTGTTCTCTATGTCTGCACCTCCATTGCTGCTCTGTGAACAGACTCGTCAGTACCATCCTTCTAGATTCCATGTTTTTCTCTCTTTGACTGACTTCCCTCCCCTTTATTAGAACAAACTCACATGTGTTCCTTTTTATGGCTGCATTCCATACAGGCTCTGATTGTTCCTTAGCCATGTTTTGCGGAGGGTCATGGAGCTATTCTGCTCCATTTCAGTTTGGGCTTCCAGTCTGAGTGCTCGCAGCAGAGCTGCTTCTGGGTGAGCCCTCTGAGGTCTGTGAGCGCCGGGCTGCCCGCTCTTCTCCTGTGGCCCGCAGGGGGGGCGCCAAAGCCCCCTCTGACCCGCGGGCGCAGGACGCTTTGCCTTTAGGCTCTGCCCCGTGAGCAGCTGGCGGGAGCTTTGGTCTCCTCAGGACCATCAGGGCTCAGGCTTCTGGATAACAGGGCTGCATCCAGGCTGAGAGGAGCAGGGTTGCCTCAGTGCCCACCAGCAGGGAGGCGCTGCAAGAGCGAAAAATGAGGACGGAGTAGACGTTTCCTGTGTCCAGCTGAGGGCTGACTGGAGGTCCATCTCGGAGGACTCAGGGGGAAAGAGCTCCGTGTGCAAAGCGGTGGGTTTTCAGTTCGATTTGCGTTAGATGATGTAGAGGATGAACACTGATGTTCTTCCGTGTAGGTGGCCGTTTTCCTGTCACTGTTTCTTGAGAAGACTGTCCTTTCCTCTTTGCTCGTTCCTGGTTTGATTTTCAGGAACTGACCATGTACATGTGGGTTCGTTTCTGGGCTCTCTATTCTCTCCTGGAGTCCATGTGTCTGTGTTCCTGCCAGTTCCTCACTGTGGTGGTCACTACAGCTCCGTGATGTAGTTTGAAGAGGGATAGGAAGATGCCTCCAGCTGTGTTCCTCTTTCTCAGAGTCTTTTTGGCCGTTTAAGGTCCTGGTCAACAGTAGCAGTCTAATATGAGGAATATTTCTATTTCTGTGAAAAATGCCATTGAATGTTATTTTGTGATTGCAGTCCGTGTATTTGTTGATGACTTTGGTTGGAATGGACCTTTTAATTCCTCATTGTTCCAGTGCATGAGCGTGGAATAGTTTTCTGTGTATTTGTGTTTTCTTTGGTTTCTTTATCAGTGCTTTCTAGTTTTCTGACTACTGGTCTTTTATGTTCTTGATTAAGTTTGTTGCTAGATGTTTTATTTAAGTGGGAGTTTCTTAATTTTTTTTTCTGATTGTTATGAGTGTCTAGAAATGCAAGTGATTTTTGGACTGTAAATGGTAGTCTATTATATGATTGTAAATTGATCCCAAATGATTCAGCTTTACTGAAAGTAGTCTAACAACATTTTGTGAAGTGATGTGGAACGTTTTATCT
Organism: Capra hircus; assembly: GCF_001704415.2. NCBI lineage: Eukaryota > Metazoa > Chordata > Mammalia > Artiodactyla > Bovidae > Capra > Capra hircus. The sequence continues at coordinate 6,474 of NW_017197460.1, forward strand.
GTAACATCTGTTTCTCCTGCAGTAGGTCATCCAGAGGACCCAAGACATGGTGGTTACTAAGAGACTTCCCACAGTACTTCTTCATTCCACGTGGACTCCTTCAAGGGCAGTGAGCATCGCAGCTTCCCTTGAACTTCGTCTGGGTAAGTCTTGGCCTGTATCAGAAAGCTTCCTGCCTGTCTACTCTAAATTTCTTTTGTGGTATTGACATGGTTGTTTTGAAACCTAGTATACTTTCCAGTCATTTAAAATGTACAGAAAATGCCTAGCAATGGGAACAAGTGCTAGCATTTGCCACATCATCTAAAAGACTCTATGTGTTTTATCCAAAATGGGTACCTTCTGCAGAACCAGCACATAATCTCCAAAATCAGGAAATCATATGGTATCTACGTTATAATGTAATCCACCGCCCCACTTCCACTTTGCAATGTTCAAGTGTATGAATATATCTTTTGTTTCCATCTTCATCCTTTTTTCTTTATGTAGAGTGTTACTGAGATTTTCAGTTATTTGGACAAACTTGATGGATTGAAAGCAGACATGGTGAATAAGGGTTCTGGGTGGCCTTTTCTATGTGGATTTTTTTTTCACTGAAGATGGTTTGAATATTTATTCGTGTTGTAACATGTATGAATCCTGCATTCTTTCTCCCCCCATAGTAATGAAAAATCAATACTATGCCATTTACCATTTAGATATTTGTAAGCATACAGTGTTGTAGCAGACAACCTTTTCTTGTTTTGCAAACCAGTTTAATAATGTGCACCTTGTGCGTGCTTTGGACAAACTCAGGAAACTGAGTCAGTGACTGAAATGGCCCAAGATATCACCTTAGATTCCATCTTCATCTGAAAACAAAACAGGCACTTCCTGGTGGTCCAGTGGCTGAGACTGGACACTCCCAAAGAAGGAGGCCCAGGTTCATTTCCTGATCCAAGAACTAGATCTCCCATGCCACAACAGAGAATTTGCATGCTGTAGCTAAATATCTGGCTTGCCTCAATGAAGGTTGACCTGGCGCAGCCAAATGAAAACAGAAACAAATATTTAAAAAAATACAACCAAAGGAAAGGAAGGGTATGGTGGCTGTGCAGATTTACGGCTTAGCTTTCCCTATCGATAGAAAAGAAAAAAGAGTTTCAAAAGACTGTGTCTCATCCTTCTATCTGGCATATAGAGAGGATTCCTTTGAAATGAGATTTCTCTGGTAAATGTGACTCACAGAAGAGCTGTCTTGAACTTGGGTTTCAGAGATGATCATGTGTCCTCTAAAAAAATAAAAGTTAATTGGGTCCAACTAATCCTCATGCTGAGGTGGTATATTTTGTGGTAGCATTTGCTCCCCTTCACTTTGCATGTATCCCCATTTGTTTACACTGTCATCTACTGAAGACATCCTGATATTTGAAAGTTTGTAGTGATTACAAGTCGAGCTGTTGTATATAATCATGCGATCCTTTTTTGTCTGGACATGTTTTCAAAGCTGTTTAGTAAGTGCTGGACATGAAGGATTCAGGTCACAGGTGAGCCTTGTTTAGCTGTGGAAAAATCCAGCTATGTTTCTCTGTGGCTTGTGGGATCTTCTGGGGTAAGGGATCGAACTAGAGTGTCTTGCATTGTCAGGCAGATTCTTTACCACTGAGCCACCGGAGAAGCTGTGCCCTACCCCCTTTTCTTGAGTTGACTGGATCTAATAGGTGTGCAGTGCTACCTCACTGTTATTTTAGTTTGTCATTTCCTAATGCTATGTGGTTTTGAGTCTTTTTGATAGGCTTATTTACTATCTTTATATTTTTGTAGGCCAGGTGTTTAGGTGTATACATATTTTATGAGATTGTTCTAGATTTTTTGGTATATTTGGAGAACAATCCTTTATCAGATATCTATTTTATAAATATAGTTTCCTGTGGCTTGTGTTTAAGTTTTGTGAATAAGGTTTTTCACCGTTTCAATTTCTAATTTTTTAAAGTTGATGTTATATGTGTTTTCTATCCTTTTTTGGATAGCCTTTAGTGTGTTGTTGTTGTTGTTAAATTTTATAAGCAGAAGTGAGGTACCGTAGATACAGTTTTAAGCTAAGCTGAGGTGCCACAGATACAGTTTTGCCTTTTGTCTGTTGAGAAGTTTGAGTGAGTTTGGTGTACACTGTAACATTATGTCTACATTCATTTGACTGGATATAGCTTCCAGTTATTTGTCTAATTGGTTTTGGAGATATGATGGGAAGTCAGTTTTTCCAAGGGAAACTGAGGTCCATGAAACATGAACTCTTTTCGATCGGTCGGAATCACTTTCTGCTATTTCTGACAGATTTGACTTGTTTGGATATCTCATATGAGCGGAATCACAGAACGTTTGTCTTTTTTTGGTCTGGTTTATTTCACTTAATCTAATGACCATAAGGTTTGTCCACATTGTCGCATTGTCAGAATTACTGACTTTGAAGGGCCGAATCAGATTCCATTGTGTGTATACCACAGTTTGTTTATGGAATTGGCTGCCATGGACACTTCGATTGCTTCTGTTTGTTTGCCAGTGTGAATCATGCTGTTGTGAGTATGACGGAAGGAGTATCCATTTTTTTCAGCCCCCTTTCCCAATCCTTTTGGGTACATAGCATGAATTGGAATCGAACTATGTATTTCTTCCACGTGTTCGTTTTGGAGTCATTTGTGTAATGTCTTGCAGAGTGGCAGCACCATTTAATGTACTTTTTTGTATGGTGGAATACCGTTCAAGCTTCTGAATATACCTTGCGTTGCATATTCAGTCTCCCACCAACGGACACTTGAATGAGTTCTAACTTTGAGCTATCTGTGAATGTCACTATGAATATTTGTGTACCAGTTTTTGTTTGAATTATTAACAAATACATTACCATATATAAAAGAAGCCACAAGGACCTACTGTACAGTTTAGGAAACTATTAAATATCTTATGATGATGTATAATGCAAGAGAATCTCCAAAGGAATATATGAAAAGCACATAATAACCATGATATTTATTGTGGCAACACTATGAGTTATCATAGCACTACTCAACGTGTATTTATACATGTCACTAAAATATTTACATCTGTAAGGATATTATAAAAAATTATATAAAAAATCAAGAATTCAAACAGAGAATAAATAAACTTCCTGTCATTGCTCGTCATCATTTATACACTCATACTACCTGTAACACTCATTGTATAAGTGCTGGACTAGCAATTGACATTCTTGTAAACCAAGAGATTGTGAAGGTGTAAGGAAATATAGCTTCTTGAATTCCTTAATGAAGGATTCTAGAACTCTATGTCCATGAAGTGAATGAAATTCCGTTTTAGTGAGCCACATTCTTACTAGAGTGATGAGCCTCCACCCCACCCAACGTTAGTTCACAATGAAATCCTGCAGTCCTCTGGCCTCAATGTCTGCTTCCTGCTACCGAGAAAGAAAAGATGAGGAAGTCCTGACAAAACCGATGCTATTTTTCTTTTTCTGATTTGTATTTTATCGCAGGGCCTGGCAAAAAGAGGGCCCAACCTGTTTTTAGAGTTCCATCCCAAGGGTTCCTCCGGCATGTTCCCTATGTTGACAAACTGCTGATTATTTTCAACAAAGGACAATGATCTGCACTTGACTATCTGTTGCTTGAGCTGGAATAGCAGGCATCCCTTGTAGTGCAGTCGTTCATGCGGAAGTAGACATCCCTGAAGCAATAGTATAAGAGGAACACATTTATCATGTAGACATCGCATCCCATGCATTTGTAATAATTTTTCAGTTATACCCATCATCATCGGAGGAACTGACTTGTCCCAGTAATAACGAGAGGACCCAGTAGAACGGTTCCTTGACTTATGAGTACTTCCTATGAGTACCCTTATGAGTCCTTCTTCCAATGTTGTTTCTCCTAGTTTGGTCATGAACAGTAGAAGCTGATGGCAGTGGTCCTTGAAATGTATGTCGATTCCCAGGTGGCGCAGTTGATAAAGAAATACTCTGCCTACCAGTGCAGGAGGTGGAAGTGATGTGGGTTTGATCCCTGGTTCAGGAAGATAACAATTCATACACATGTTTTCTGGGAACCAGTTTGATACTCATGAGTTTTTTCTTCTGTATCCAGAAAAACAAATGCTGTTCAAGGACACTGAAAGAACCCTGATTTCGAAAATCAGATCTGTATTGTGAACAATGCTTCGATATCCGTGAGTCGAAGCATAGTATTATGCCTATCATCCTTGTATTTCCCTCAGTGAAATATGTTGAGGAAAACTCTTCATTCGTGGTCTAGAGTCACGAAGAAGCTAAATAGCATTCATCCTTTACGTTGACAACTGTGAATCTAAATCTCCTGTGAATCCTATGTGACAACCACACATACCAACATGAGTTATCAGTATTATATCGATATTTTTAGTCCTATTGTATGTCAACTAAAAAAATCAATATCTAATTGTACATGAAGTCAAGACATAAAGTCAGTGCAAATACAAAATGTTCCATCCTTTGAGAAAGGGAGAAAAACATCTCTGTGCTTAGCCTATCGCATTTTTATGGATTAGATCCTTAAGTAGTTTATTCACCACACCCTATGAATGATTCACAAGTCTTCAGAGAAGAAAGGGTCATTTCTCTTAAACAATGAGTAGTTCAACTCTTCTCAAAGCAAAGTCATAAGTGAGTCTAATTTTGCGTGAGCCCATGAAAACTCAGTGTTTTCATTATGCTTGTGCTTATGATGGGAGGAGGTCTGAGAAGGCGCTTCTGAAGGATTATTCATACCAGTCTTTCTCATATGTATGGAGTCTTTAAAGATCGAATCACCGAGGTGTTGCTTCTACACTTGTACTAGGCCGAGCAGCAACATTCCCTTTCTCCCTAAGTGCAGTAGACGTCTGTCTTCTGTCCTCTGGAGTATGTATTGCTTGAGCTCACCACAGCCTAGTAGATGGAAATCGTCAGGATATTCTGGAAACCCTTTGGATTTCAGTCTGCTCAGGAGGTTACCACTGCTGCAAACCTCTGGATTTTACCACGCACTTTTAACAACCTCAGATGAAGGATACAAGTCAACACTCGTGACAGCCACGGGCTTCCATGGCCTATCCATGATTGTTGGCTTTGCTTTCATAATCATCCTGTTTCTTATACCAACTAAACTGTCACTGTATTTTTTCATGACCATTTTATCTTTGACGGTTTTTAGATCTATTATGGATTTTCCTATATATCTTCACTCATCGGTGAGGGTCTTCTGTTAGTAGTAGTTACGACAACTGACTTCCAGTCAGTTAGCTGTGGCAGAATAGAAAAAAGAATGACCCACTGTATATTATTCGTATTATGTATCAATATATTATTCGTTTTATTGTTTGCAGTCATCCACTTCCAAGTTTCCGAAATAAACTTTCAGAAAAATCACATCCTTTTGGAATGTCCGTTTGACTGAATAGGAGCACGGAAATGCTATTCCATAAAATTGTTTACAGTTTCCATTCCATTCCTCCTGTTTGATGTAGATATTGGCCTTTGGTTCTATCACTAGCTTTGCAAGTAAAAAAATTCATTAGAGCTCATATGGTAATTTTACTGTTGGCAATAAGTTTAGCATAAAATGAACACAGAAGAGGTTACAGTAGACCAAATATGAAAGTCAGTTGAAAAGAAAACATAGTGTTGAATGTTGACAGTAGGAATATAGTTATGAAGTTCCTTTATTATTATTCTATCCTTTCCCGTTTCTTTTGCAGGGGTGTTAATGTACAGATTCCAGTCCTATGGCTGGAGTGAAGAATAGTATCATGATTCTTGAGAGCAACTCTACTAAGTCTTCACGCTCATGTCACTCAAGGTTTTTTAATACCTATTATGTTAGTCGTGTTTGTAGTTTGTGAAGTCACATAAGTTGCATTCACTCAAGCAATAGTATCAAACAGCTATGGCATCAATTCTAGATGTGAATCGATATCGAATGTGAATCCATTTCACTGTGACAAGTGATTATTGCAGATATTCTATTCATGCCAGTAAGAAAGCTGTGCAGAAATAATATAATGTTTATGAAGAAAATAAGATTTGCTAATTTGTTGTATTATTCTCTTTCTTTTCAACAGATTGAATGACAACAGGCTCCACTTTTCATTCACTTGTATGACTATGAGCAGTTTGACCAAGTTGAAGAAGATGACTCGTTTGTAGTCTTCCTCATCAGCTCATTCCATCTACTGGCTTTCAAATCATTTAGTACAGAGCTCACCGTCTAGGTGTTCATCCAGTGTTTTGTTTGCTTATCATGCAGGATCATTTTCAAAGGAAAAGTATGTGTGTATGAGTTAGAGCTCTGATCCCAAGAGTCCATGTAGAAGCTTCCCCTGAGAAGTGTATCGTTTTTGCACCAATGCTACTGAAACGTGTGAATGTGGTATACCACGCATCCCAATAAGCGTCCACGAGCTTCACAGGCTGCTTCTTTGAAACGCCCAGTACTCATGACATTCCATTCATCTGAGGACTAAATATAGCCAACGTAGGCTGTGTTTGCCAAATAGACTTTGAAGTATTCTTCACACAGTCCTTCATCGACGCCAGTTTTCAGATCGAAGAAACCCTTGCTCCATGAAGTGTGTGAACACATATACTCATGTTTTGTTTGCGATTTTAAAGTCATTCTTCAGTTTTGTTGGAGGAATGGTTCTGTATATGCCCCGTGGATCTGTGCATGAAAGCCCTAATAACTAATGTGAATCGACTTCACTACCAAGGGATGTTTTCATATCTATTGAGGATTTAGTTCATGTATTTCGATTTTAACTTTCTGTCTTACAGCCTTGTTTGTAGATCAAAGCTATTTGAAAGTGTCATCTGGTTTTCAATGGCTTGTGAGGTTATTCATGAGTGGTTTATAAAACCGAATGGATTGTACGTAGCCATACTTTGTTGTCATTCTATGAATTTGAAGAATGTCTGAAGAATGTCTGCAGTGATGCCTTAAAGATTCATACAATTGATGTCCAATATTTATCTCAATAGACTTGCTTTCAATTTGTAGTTTCCTATGCATATGTCTTTCTTTATGGATTTGGGTAGAAGTCGTATTGGAACACTGAAAAATCTGTGATATCAGCCGTGCTGACCTTCTTTCCGGTGGTCATCATTAAGATTTTCACGCTCACTGTCACTTTGTGCAATGCTATGGATCCTAGTGGAAACAGGTGCCGTTCATCCTACTTTTGTGAAGATTGAACTCATCGTAGAAAGTGGAATTTGTTGAAATATTTATGGTATCAATATATCCTGTGTATATAATTACCCAGATTACGGGTGCGTATCTGATTGCTAAGTTATAAAATGTATGAGATAGATGTGATCCATCAATGGCGATTGGATACGTGGTGGAGAGGTATTTTGGTGATGCAAGAGATTTAAATGATGTGATCAGAGTATTTATATCCCTTTTATGTGGATAATGGGTCTTGGATCGATGTTTGAAACATTCCAACCTTGTCTTTTGTTATGCATGGGAAGTGTCCAAAACGAAGATGATGCAGGTACGTACTTCAAGGGTAAGTATAGGGTTGAGGGCGTGACTATGAAGTGGGTTAGGGTTAGGATGTGGATAGGGTGTCGGGTGAGGGAAGGGTTAAGGTTACAGTGTGCAGAACAGCCCCCCAACTTGTTAGGGTGAGGGGTGAGGCGTGAGGGTTAGGGTTAGGGGTGAGGGTGAGGGTAAGGCTTCAAGGTGAGGGTGAGGGTAAGGGTTCAGGGTGAGGGTGTGGGTGAGGGCGAGGGTAAGGGCTCGGGGTGAGGGTTCAGGGTGAAGGTGTGGGTCTCACATCTGATAAACGATTGCATTCCAAATATACCCTTCATTTCCCTCGAACAGAGCTCTCACTGTTGGAGCCCTTGGCAGTGTGGAAGCCACCGGCCCCTAAGCCACCACAAGAACGCCTGGGGCCTAGGTGCAAAGGCAAGGCAGGAGCAGAGCTGAGGCCAGGAAGGTGCCAGTGGCGTCTCCCAACCTCGTGCAGACTGCTCCTTCCTGGGCAGGAAGTCTAGAAGCCAGGCAAGTCTGGGCAAGGCTCGCCCCAGGCAGAGCAGCCTCGCGCAAGGAACTCTGCCAGATCAGGGCTCTCAGCGGAGCTGGAGCTCTGCGATACTGGAGGCGCACTCGGCTCCACCCCAGCAAGGCTTGCAGCAGCAGGCGACTGGGCTGCCTCCTCTTCCCCGGAGGAGGCTCCCTTCCACTTGTCCTGTGCACTCGGCTTCCAGGCGGAGCCATACCTCGCCTCCTGCAGGTCTTGGCTCAGGGGTTACTTCCCCTGAGCTGGGGTTGTGGGCGGGAACCCAGACACGCAGGGGCAGGCCCCAACAACCTGCACACAGCTCTGCTGGGGAGAAGAGCATTAGGGAACCTATGTATTTCAGGCAAATGATGGGAGACCACAAGTGAGTCGCCAGCCTGCTGGCTGCAGACACCACCCAGGGGCCCTGGGTGCATGGTGCTCTCAATGTGGCGCTGAGTCTGGACAGCCAAGCAACAGCTGAAGGAGCTCTGCAGTTGCCCTTCCCTTCCCGTCGACAGAGCTCTCAGTGCTGGAGCCCTTGGAAGTGTGGAACTCAGCGATCCCTAAGCCCTCCCAAACACATGTCTCTGCTGGGGAGGAGAGTGCTAGGGAACCTACGTCTGTCATACACTTTCTGGGCACACCAAGGAGATCAGCCTCCTGGTGTGTGCGGGGCTGAAAACCCAGCCAGGGGCCCTGGGAGCCTGGTGCTCTCCGGTGCGGCGCTGAGTCTGGGCGGCCAAGCAACCGCTGGAGGAGCCCTGCAGTTGCCCTTCGCTTCCCTCTGACAGAGCTTTCACTGCTGGAGCCCTTGGCAGTGTGCAACCCACCAGCCCCTAAGCCCTCCTCAAGGACGCTGGGAACTAAGTGCAAAGGCAAGGCAGGGGTAGAGCTGAAGCCAGGAAGGCGCCAGTTGGCGTTCTCCCAGGCCTCACACAGCCTGCTCCTTCCTGGGGAGGGAGCCTAAAAGCAAGGCAAGTCTGGCGCAAGGCTCGCCTACTGGCAGAGCATCTTGGCGACATGAACTCTGCTAGATCGGGCCTCTGAACAGAAGCTAGAGATCTGCCGTACTGGAGGCACACTTAGCTCCGTGCAAGCAGGGCTTTCAACTTGACGGGGCTGGGCTGCCTCCTCTTCCCCCGAGGAGGCTCGCTTCCCTGCTGGCTGTGCTCTCGCCTATCAGGCGGGCGCGCAGGGCTCCTCCAGCAGGTCTTGCCTCAGGGGCTGCTTCCCCTGAGTTGAGGCTGTGGGCGGAACCCAGACACGCAGGATAAGGCCCCAACCACCTGCACATGTCTCTGCTGGGGAGGAGAGTGCTAGGGAACCTACGTCTCTCACACACTTTCTAGGCACCCACGGAGTCAGCCTCTGGGAGTGTGGGGATGCAAAACCCAGCCAGGGGCCCTTGGAACCTGGTGCTCTCCGTGCGGAGCTTTGTCTGGGCGGCCAAGGAACCGCTGAAGGAGCCCTGCTGTTGCCCTTCGCTTCCCTCTGACAGAGCTTTCACTGCTGGAGCCCTTGGCAGTGTGCAACCCACCAGCCCCTAAGCCCTCCTCAAGGACGCTTGGGACCTAAGTGCAAAGGCAAGGCAGGGGTAGAGCTGAAGCCAGGAAGGCGCCAGTGGCGTTTCCGAGCCTCACACAGCCTGCTCCTTCCTGGGGAGGGAGCCTTAAAGCAAGGCAAGTCTGCGCAAGGCTCGCCTATGGCAGAGCATCTTGGTGCCAGGAACTCTGCCAGATCGGGCCTCTGAACAGAGCTAGAGATCTGCCGTACTGGAGTCGCACTTAGCTTCGTGTAAGCAGGGATTTCAGCTTGACGGGGACTTGCTGCCTCCTCTTCCCCCGAGGAGGCTCGCTTCCCTGCTGGCTGTGCACTCGCCTATCAGGCGGGGGCGCAGGGCTCCTCCAGCAGGTCTTGCCTCAGGGGCTGCTTCCCCTGAGTTGGGGCTGTGGGCAGGAACCCAGACACGCAGGATCAGGCCCCAAACACCTGCACATGTCTCTGCTGGGGAGGAGAGTGCTAGGGAACCTACGTCTGTCATACACTTTCTGGGCACCCAAGGAATCAGCCTCCGTGTGTGCGGGGCTGAAAACCCCAGCCAGGGGACCCTGGGAGCCTGGTGCTCTCCGTGTGGCGCTGAATCTGGGCGGCCAAGCAACCGCTGGAGGAGCCCTGCAGTTGCCCTTCCCTTCCCTCTGACAGAATTCTCACTGCTGGAGCCCTTGGCAGTGTGCAACCCACCAGCCCCTAAGCTCTCCTTAAGGAGGACTGGGACCTAAGTGCAAAGGCAAGGCAGGATTGGAGCTGAGGCAAGAAAGGCGCCAGTGGCGACTCCCAGGCTCCTGCTGCCTGCTCCTTCCTGGAGAGGCAGCCTAAAAGCAAGGCAAGTCTGGGCAAGGCTAGCCCCCGGCAGAGCAGCCTCGCGCCAGGAACTCTGCCAGATCGGGGCTCTGAGCAGAGCTAGAGCTCTGCCGTACTGGAGGCGCACTTAGCTCCGTGCAAGCAGGGCTTTCAACTTGACGGGGCTGGGCTGCCTCCTCTTCCCCCGAGGAGGCTCGCTTCCCTGCTGGCTGTGCACTCGCCTATCAGGCGGGGGCGCAGGGCTCCTCCAGCAGGTCTTGCCTCAGGGGCTGCTTCCCCTGAGTTGGGGCTGTGGGCAGGAACCCAGACACGCAGGATCAGGCCCCAAACCACCTGCACATGTCTCTGCTGGGGAGGAGAGTGCTAGGGAACCTACGTCTGTCATACACTTTCTGGGCACCCAAGGAATCAGCCTCCGTGTGTGCGGGGCTGAAAACCCCAGCCAGGGGCCCTGGGAGCCTGGTGCTCTCCGGTGCGGCGCTGATTCTAGGCGGCCTAGAAACCGCTGGAGGAGCCCTGCAGTTGCCCTTCCCTTCCCTCTGACAGAGCTCTCACTGCTGAAGCCCTTGGCAGTGTGCAACCCACCACCCCCTAAGCCCTCCCAACGACGCCTGGCACCTATGTGCAAAGGCAAGGCAGGATTGGAGCTGAGGCAAGGAAGGCACCAGTGGCGTCTCCCAGGCTCGCTCAGACAGCTCCTTCCTGGGGAGGGAGCCTAAAAGCAAGGCAAGTCTGGGCAAGGCGAGCCCCCGGCCGAGCAGCCTCGCGCCAGAAACTCTGCCAGATCGGGGCTCTGAGCAGAGCTAGAGCTCTGCCGTACTGGAGGCGCCACTTAGCTCCGTGCAAGCAGGGCTTTCCTCTTGACTGGGCTCGGCTGCCTCCTCTTCTCCCGAGGAGGCTCGCTACACTGCTGGCTGTGCTCTCGCCTATCAGGCGGGCGCGCAGGGCTCCTCCAGCAGGTCTTGCCTCAGGGGCTGCTTCCCCTGAGTTGAGGCTGTGGGCGGGAACCCAGACACGCAGGATAAGGCCCCAACCACCTGCACATGTCTCTGCTGGGGAGGAGAGTGCTAGGGAACCTACGTCTCTCACACACTTTCTAGGCACCCACGGAGTCAGCCTCTGGAGTGTGGGGATGCAAAACCCAGCCAGGGGCCCTTGGAACCTGGTGCTCTCCGTGCGGAGCTTTGTCCTGGGCGGGCCAAGGAACCGCTGAAGGAGCCCTGCTGTTGCCCTTCGCTTCCCTCTGACAGAGCTTTCAGCTGCTGGAGCCCTTGGCAGTGTGCAACCCACCAGCCCCTAAGCCCCTCCTCAAGGACGCTTGGGACCTAAGTGCAAAGGCAAGGCAGGGGTAGAGCTGAAGCCAGGAAGGCGCCAGTGGCGTTTCCGAGCCTCACACAGCCTGCTCCTTCCTGGGAGGGAGCCTTAAAGCAAGGCAAGTCTGCGCAAGGCTCGCCTATGGCAGAGCATCTTGGTGCCAGGAACTCTGCCAGATCGGGCCTCTGAACAGAGCTAGAGATCTGCCGTACTGGAGTCGCACTTAGCTTCGTGTAAGCAGGGATTTCAGCTTGACGGGGACTTGCTGCCTCCTCTTCCCCGAGGAGGCTCGCTTCCCTGCTGGCTGTGCACTCGCCTATCAGGCGGGGGCGGGCAGGGCTCCTCCAGCAGGTCTTGCCTCAGGGGCTGCTTCCCCTGAGTTGGGGCTGTGGGCAGGAACCAGACACGCAGGATCAGGCCCCCAAACACCTGCACATGTCTCTGCTGGGGAGGAGAGTGCTAGGGAACCTACGTCTGTCATACACTTTCTGGGCACCCAAGGAATCAGCCTCCGTGTGTGCGGGGCTGAAAACCCAGCCAGGGGCCTGGAGCCTGGTGCTCTCCAACTCCTGATGGATCGGCTGGATGTCTGGGACGCCAAGCAAACCCTTGATGGAAGACACTGGCAGTAGAACAGGTTGCCCTTCTAAGCCCGCTTCCCCTACAGAATATCATGAACTGTGCTGGAGGCACGCTGCAGTGTGCAACTCACTCGAGCCCCTAAGACTCATCACCTTAAAAGGAGGACTGGACTTACAGTGCAAAGGGCAGGCAAAAAGATGTGGAGCTGAGCGATCGTCAGTAGAATAGACAGGCGGCACATCCGCCAATGTGCGTGCAGTCGACATCCCATCACAGAACGAGATAACAAGACCGCCTCGAGGCTAACCACACTGCATAGCAATGTATCACTAAAAAGGCAAGGCCGTAAAAGCGAAAGGTCAAGGCCTTATATCAGTCTGAGCAGAGGACTAGCCCAAAGTTTCCAAGACGCCAATGCGAGTGCACAGTCTACCAATAGACAAAAAATACAGGTCAGCCCCTCTCCAGAGCGGAAAATCCTCGAGTGTGACCAGCACAGACTCAAGCATGCCAGGACTCAAGGAGAGGCAAGAAAAACAGGACGTATCCGAAGCCGACGAGCAGTCGCTGCATTGTCTGAATTGCCGCCTGGAATCGTTACCAGCCGACGAGCGACCCGTCTGCGGCCAGAGCCTCCGATCGACCGGTGGCCTACCCACAGCGCCCTTGAAGGAGCTACGGAGCTCATGCCCCGTGAATCGTGTGAGACTGGTAGGATGTAAGGAGCCTTAGGTCCGTGCTACGCCCCGGCGCGCATATCGCTGTACGTGGAGGTCGATACTGTCCATTACACAGTTTCTGCCTCTTCGCCATCATCGTTTGGTTAATGAACAGGTAAGAGCGACCAAAGTTTCACGAAACATTATGTTGACCAAAGTGCAATACCCTTTAACTATGGGAGATAATCATTGCTAAATAGTCCAACACTTGCATCTGTATGATTTTCTTGCGCCTGGGATAATTCCGGCGTCAATCTTCCAGAGAGCCCTATGCGCCTCGGTCCTATCCTGCCGAGGGCACGCAGTGGCGCTCAGAGCCTCTCTATCTTCATCGCCTGGCGAGCGAGACCTTGCCTTCTGGCTGGCCGGGGCCGACGCGGCTCGCCCGGACTTGTGGAGTCGGCTGCCTCCAGGTGCGTGATTCGAATGGTGGGGCGCAGAGTCTTGGCCCGTCCC
>NW_017197461.1:0-8060 GCF_001704415.2 Capra hircus
TTCCTTACCATTTCACAATTATACCTTTCCATAAAATATTTTCATTTCAGATATCCATCCAATTCTGTACCAACACTAAATTCATTCCTTTTTTTTTTTCCCAGTTTCCTTTTGAACAACTTCATACATCCTTCTCTTCTATAATACTCCATTCTTTTTTCAATCTTGAAATTTTTTATTAATGTATAATTATTACATTCTATAATAAAAATTATTGAACCAAAACACCATCAATTCAAAATTAATCCAAATCTCAGAATTTCCCATTCATCATTTTTGTAATTTTCCATTCGTTCCTTCACCAATGTCAGATGAAACCATCCCAAATTATTACAGTTTTTACATTCTTTTTCAAAGACCTCTAACAATTATTATCAAAATTTAAAACTATAGACTATTTGTTAAATTATCAAATGTATTACAAATCTCCAAATTATAAACAAGCATACAAATCCTTTACATTATAATAAACTCATTTACATTACCGTCATATAAATTAAAATTAAATCATTTCCTTTCTATAAATTCATTCAAAACTATAATCCTATATCTACCTCCCTTTTTCACAACTTTTTATTACCTTTATCTTCATTACCCTTTTTTATATATTTACCACATCTTACCACTATTACTAAACTTATAAATCCTTTCATAAAATTTCTTAATTTTAAATCATTATTAGAGTCTGTTTAAATCATTCTTCAATTAATTTAACCCATTTCTATTAAATTGTTTACTCTCCCAAATAAGATTACATATACTTTAAAACTACCTTTAAACCATTTAATTTCATCCTATTCAGTTTTAGATCACCACACTCCATCCCCATCATAAGTTCCACATTCTCCTTCATCAAATCAAAATTTCCATCACTTAAGTCCTTATTTCATCAAACCTTCCTCATATTAATTATCTTAAACACATTCTTCCTTGATTTCTTAACTCCAACCTTCTTTCATCCTCCCTTCAATTTCCTCTCTTTCCAATTATAAAGTTACGACATAATTTTAATATTATTCGAACCTACTCTATCTTCTTTGTTTTTATTAATCTTTATTTCACAAAAAATCAAAAATTTCACCCTTCAATTAATTAAATTACTCCTCCTTATTTATTTGATTTTTTCTTCCAATTTTTTTTTTACATACACATTCCTCCTTTGCAATCTTCATACAACCTATGTTTGAATTTAGATTTCATTTTCCCTTCTCTAACATCCTTACCCTCACACACATATAACTTTTGACATTTTTCAAAACTTTCCTTCACACATTTTATCTTTATTCTTCTTCAAATAACACAACACAGGTTTTAACAAGTTACAGATTTTGTTTGAGTTTGGACTCTATTCCATTCAACTAACATTTTTATTTGCACAAATACAGCTTCAAAATCTGTTTTTCAGAGTTGGAGAAAAAGGAGTTGTAGACTAGATATTCTGCCTTCAAGATCTATTTTTTCAATATTTTGTTTAATATGAATATCAATCTATTTTCTTCTCGTGTAATCCAATATTTACAAACATGCTGATGCCAAACCAGTGTAAGACCCATAGGATCTCACCCTACTTTAACCACTCAGGAGAAAACACGTGAGTACGGGACCTCCCAAGTGTAGTTATTTCACCTGGGTCAACTCACTGTACATTGCTAAACTTGAAGGATTAAAAAATTGAAATGCACAAACTTGAGAAACCTAAGTAGACCACCCTGTGAAAGAGATGATTGCAGTTGAATGAACACATGAAAGAGTCACACAGAGGACTTTCTATTTGTCTCTGGATCTGAGGTCTCCTGCTGTCACCACTGGCATTCACAGCCCACAGATCTTCAAATTACCTGGGAAATGGGAGCTCTTGTCCACTCATTGGCTTGTGATAATTTTCATTGTCTGGTAGGAAATTCAGAGAGAGCAGGTCACACCTCAGACATATAAACTCAATAAACACATATACAACAAGGACGTTAATATTCTCATTGTAAGAACATAATTCTTTAGCAAAGATATTCTAGGACACTTAAGTCTTATGGGAATTAGACTGGACTGTGTCCAGACCCATTGAGGAAATTTGCTGCTTGATCTGGTATCTCTCTCAACATCCTTTGCTCTGAGTCTATATAAGCACTTAAAAATGTATTTTCCACAGAGTTGCCAGAAAATGATGTATTTTCTAGATTTTTTTTAATAGTACTGCTTAGCCCCATCCGATTATGTGGTTGTTGATGGTTTAGAGGAATTTATACTTGAGACTGGAGTGATGGGGGCATTGTGAAAGCGTTGAGCACCGAAGAATTGATGCGTTTGAACTGTGGTGTTGGAGAAGACTCGTGAGAGTCCCTTGGACTGCAAGGAGACCCAACCAGTCCATTCTGAAGTAGATCAACCCTGGGATTTCTTTGGAAGGATTGATGGTAAAGCTGAAACTCCATTACTTTGGCCACCTCATGCGAAGAGTTGACTGCAAAAGACTTTGATGCTGGGAGAGATTGGTGGCAGGAGAAGAAGGGGACGACCCCGGATAAGATGGCTGGATGGCATCACTAACTCGATGGACGTGAGTCTGAGTGAACTCCGGGAGTTGGTGATGGACAGGGAGGCCTGGCGTGCTGCAATTCATGGGGACGCAAATAGTCGGACAAGACTGAGCGACTGAACTGAACTGAACTGAACTATGCTCTCAGTAGTGTCTGCCTCTTTGTGACCGCATGGACTACAGCCCCCCAGGCTCCCCTGTCCATGGAATTCTCCACACAAGAATACTAGAGTGGGTGACATTCTCTTCTCCAGAGGATCTTCATGAGGCAGGGATTGAGCCTGGGGCTCCTGCATTGCAGGCAGATTCTATCCCATGTGAGCCAGCAGGGAAGCCCAGTGAATTGTATTTAACCTCAAATGAAAAAGAATCTTTGGTGCTACACAGAAACCATGGCATGTGAAGCTGGAGGAACTGCCAGAGCCCAGCCTTGCTTCATGGAAACATACAAGCAAAGTCATGGGAGGGCTCTTTACATCCTGGGGTCCAGATGATTGGCTTGCTAAGACAAGCAATTAAGAGGAAACAAACCCTGGGGATGACAGCAGTGTCACAAGAGAAGGAACAAATAATTATGGCTGTGAGCACCTCTGGAAAGGCACAGAAACTCAAGGGACACTTGGGTATGAAAATGGGAGCATTGTGGGCAAGAGGAGACATTGCATAGGAATCAAGAAAAATACAGTCATCTCTGGACACCTGCACACATACAAGTGAGTCAGTGTGTTATTATTTTTTCTTCAAATAAATCTGGCTATTTTATTCATGAAAAAATAAATAAATAAAAATACCTACCAAAAAAAAAAAATTCTACCACAGAGTCTGATTTAAATCACTGTCTACAGAGCTTCCAACAGGGATGACAAATCACAGCAATCCAGAGGTGAGGAGTACAGAGCATACAGAGTCTCTGTGGGCATCCAGGTGGAGGTCTATCACAGGAAAATACTCACTGGGTACATCCCGGGCATAAGAGACATCCACGTCCTCAAGGGAGAAGATGGCATTGCTCCTATAAGGCCAGAAGGAGTCTGACAGGCCAGGAAGAACCGAGTAAGTCAGATAGTATTCATCCGGAGAGTCCCGTGGGACACCATTCTCTCTCATCTGTGGCAGCTGTCTGCTGAACCTGGTTGGGGAGGGAGGGCAAAAGACTAAGCCAAGGCTGATGAGAAACTGTACAGTCCTATCTGGTTTTGATGGAATGTTTGAGTGGTGAAGCACGCCAAGTGTCTGATCCATTAGAGAGAGAAAACTGTTTTGTGCGGGAGACACAGCAGTTTTACAGGGCAGAAGAGAGAAAGAGCAAGAGGTGCTCAGTGTCTTGCCAAATAGGCTGATGAACAGCCTGAATTCCCTCTGATGGTACAGCCACACCTCACACACAGAGACACAGAACCCTGGCTTTCACACTTCCATTTGCATTGCGCTGACATCACTATGACACGCATGCCAGCACGCTTACACCAAACAGAAAGCAGATGTGCATCTCAACCTGTAAACCACACCTGATATAAAAATTGAGTGCAGAAAAATCACTCTTAGTTCACCTGGTCAACTGACTTGGGATTTAAACTTGACAAGTAAATTAGAAATGGGAAACAATAGAAGTACCGCAGTGAAAGCAGAGAACATTATGAAATAGGATAATAGTGGTGGGCAAAACAGACGACACAATATATTCAGCCCGTTCAGTTTTTCCCTGGATCAGAGGTCTGCAGATGTCATCACTGTATAGGAGCCCACAGATATTCAAAATTACCTCGGGGCAACCACCTCTGGTCCTTTCATGTCACCGTGATCATTCTGGTTTTCTGCAAATAAATTAACAGAAGAGTTATATCAGGCAAATGCCTTTCAAAAACGCCCAATCCTGTGCCTGTCTTCACAATGTGGTAACAGATCATTAAGACAGAAATAATACAGGAGGCCCTAGAAAGAGCCTCATAAGAAGGCACTGGGTTTCCTTCTTGAGCCATTGCACAGATTACCTTCATATGATATGTCATTGGCAGAGTATCATGGTCCAGAGTCTGTACCAACAGCTAAATGCATCCTTTTCCCCTCAGTTCCTGGGGAACAACTTAGCTACATCCTCAGCCTGCTATAATACTCAGGCTTTTTTTCATCTGAAATGTTGTTTATTAATGGGATAAGTGATTACATGCTGAGATATAATGGGAGTGGAATCCACACACCATCAAGTCAAATGAATCTCAAAGCTGCAAACAGTGGCCATTCATCAGGTTGGGAAGTTCCAGGGCCCTGCCTTACCTCAGAGAAACATCCCAAAGGATGACAGTGTGGCTTACCTTCTGGTTTCAGAAGACCTCGAACAAGATGAGTCAAAGGGAAGAGAGAGACTATGGGTTGGTAGAAGTGAACCAAAGTAGTGACATCTCCAAAGGTATAAACAAGACTGCCAACAGCCTTGGACAGGTGTAGGAACTCAGGGACATTACCCAGAAATGAAAATTAAAGCATTTCACGTGCGATAAGAGGTTCATTCAAAACTATGAAGCCTGAGAGGTACCTCTTGTGCCACAACTGGTGAGGTACCTGTGAGTCTGCCAGTAGCGCCTTGGGTAGAGAGGTTTACCACAGGGACCACTATGACAGGAAACTTAGAAAAGTTCGTTCATAGAATGTCTTATTTTAAACGCAGTTATAGAGTCTGGTTCAAATCAGGCTTCAGTATGTAAGCCCCAGGTCTATTAAAGGGGGTAACTCTCCCAGAGTAGATTAGCAGATACGTTGAAAACTACCTGGGAGACCAGTTGGAATTTCATCCTCTTCAGTGTGAGAGCAGCCACAGGCTCCATCCACGGCAGATGCCACATTCTCTTCATCAAATGCAAATTTTCCATCACTGTAAGGCTGATTGCAGGCAGAACCTTCCTGGAGAGTTGAAGGTACTGAAACACATTCTTCCTGGGATTGCTGGAACTCCACCTTCTTTTCATCCTCCTGCAAGTTCACGCTGTGCCAGATGGAGAAGGGACGACAGAAGGTTAAGAGGATTCGACCACGCTATCTGGCTGGTTTTGATGACAGGCTTTGGGCGTGGTCACAAAAGGCAAAAGGGCAGCCCCCTTAAGGAGGGAAGGAACTCCTCCTGATGTGGAGGAGTGGAGGGTGGCTGCCATGGGTTGGGGAGAGACAGCAGGTTCTCTGGGCAATGGGCATACAACCGGTGGTTGAAGGAGGAGATGGCATTTTCCCTGCATGCTAACATCCTGACCCTCAGCACACATAGAGGACTGGGACAGTGGTTCAAACTTTCCTGCACACATTGGGTTGATCTGGATATCTGCGTCCAATGAACACAAGGTTTTAACAAGTTACAGATTTGTTTGAGTTTGGACTCTATTCCATTCAACTAACATTTTTATTTGCACAAATACAGCTTCAAAATCTGTTTTTCAGAGTTGGAGAAAAAGGAGTTGTAGACTAGATATTCTGCCTTCAAGATCTATTTTTTCAATATTTTTTTTTAATATGAATATCAATCTATTTTCTTCTCGTGTAATCCAATATTTACAAACATGCTGATGCCAAACCAGTGTAAGACCCATAGGATCTCACCCTACTTTAACCACTCAGGAGAAAACACGTGAGTACGGGACCTCCCACGTGTAGTTATTTCACCTGGGTCAACTCACTGTACATTGCTAAACTTGAAGGATTAAAAAATTGAAATGCACAAACTGAGAAACCTAAGTAGACCACCCTGTGAAAGAGATGATTGCAGTTGAATGAACACATGAAAGAGTCACACAGAGGACTTTCTATTTGTCTCTGGATCTGAGGTCTCCTGCTGTCACCACTGGCATTCACAGCCCACAGATCTTCAAATTACCTGGGAAATGGGAGCTCTTGTCCACTCATTGGCTTGTGATAATTTTCATTGTCTGGTAGGAAATTCAGAGAGAGCAGGTCACACCTCAGACATATAAACTCAATAAACACATATACAACAAGGACGTTAATATTCTCATTGTAAGAACATAATTCTTTAGCAAAGATATTCTAGGACACTTAAGTCTTATGGAATTAGACTGGACTGTGTCCAGACCCATTGAGGAAATTTGCTGCTTGATCTGGTATCTCTCTCAAACATCCTTTGCTCTGAGTCTATATAAGCACTTAAAAATGTATTTTCCACAGAGTTTGCCAGAAAATGATGTATTTTCTAGATTTTTTTAATAGTACTGCTTAGCCCCATCCGATTATGTGGTTGTTGATGGTTTAGAGGAAATTTATACTTGAGACTGGAGTGATGGGGGCATTGTGAAAGCGTTGAGCACCGAAGAATTGATGCGTTTGAACTGTGGTGTTGGAGAAGACTCGTGAGAGTCCCTTGGACTGCAAGGAGACCCAACCAGTCCATTCTGAAGTAGATCAACCCTGGGATTTCTTTGAAGGATTGATGGTAAAGCTGAAACTCCATTACTTTGGCCACCTCATGCGAAGAGTTGACTGCAAAAGACTTTGATGCTGGGAGAGATTGGTGGCAGGAGAAGAAGGGGACGACCCCGGATAAGATGGCTGGATGGCATCACTAACTCGATGGACGTGAGTCTGAGTGAACTCCGGGAGTTGGTGATGGACAGGGAGGCTGGCGTGCTGCAATTCATGGGGACGCAAATAGTCGGACAAGACTGAGCGACTGAACTGAACTGAACTGAACTATGCTCTCAGTAGTGTCTGCCTCTTTGTGACCGCATGGACTACAGCCCACCAGGCTCCCCTGTCCATTGGAATTCTCCACACAAGAATACTAGAGTGGGTGACATTCTCTCCTCCAGAGGATCTTCATGAGGCAGGGATTGAGCCTGGGCTCCTGCATTGCAGGCAGATTCTATCCCATGTGAGCCAGCAGGGAAGCCCAGTGAATTGTATTTAACCTCAAATGAAAAAGAATCTTTGGTGCTACACAGAAACCATGGCATGTGAAGCTGGAGGAACTGCCCAGAGCCCAGCCTTGCTTCATGGAAACATACAAGCAAAGTCATGGGAGGGCTCTTTACATCCTGGGGTCCAGATGATTGGCTTGCTAAGACAAGCAATTAAGAGGAAACAAACCCTGGGGATGACAGCAGTGTCACAAGAGAAGGAACAAATAATTATGGCTGTGAGCACCTCTGGAAAGGCACAGAAACTCAAGGGACACTTGGGTATGAAAATGGGAGCATTGTGGGCAAGAGGAGACATTGCATAGGAATCAAGAAAAATACAGTCATCTCTGGACACCTGCACACATACAAGTGAGTCAGTGTGTTATTATTTTTTCTTCAAATAAATCTGGCTATTTTATTCATGAAAAAAATAAATAAAAATACCTACCAAAAAAAAAAATTCTACCACAGAGTCTGATTTAAATCACTGTCTACAGAGCTTCCAACAGGGATGACAAATCACAGCAATCCAGAGGTGAGGAGTACAGAGCATACAGAGTCTCTGTGGGCATCCAGGTGGAGGTCTATCACAGGAAAATACTCACTGGGTACATCCCGGCATAAGAGAC